>NC_065517.1:877717-884728 GCF_006386435.1 Epinephelus moara | reverse complement strand
TGTATATTTGATGTACAAAAACATGATGTATAATTTGTGCTCTCTCCAACTCCCTCTAGTGGAAAGAGGAAGTGACACAAAATGTGAAATATGTCATTCCAGCACTGTATCAAGGATATGCGGAGTCACTCCTGCATGCGATATCTATTTTTGACAGAAATGAACTGACGCGTCAGAAGGCGTCCTGCCAGCTCCCCCGAGTTGCGTGAAGGTGCGAGGGCCCGTTCATCACTGCTTGCAGCTTTAATTAGGTCTGTCCCATCCCAAGACCTTGAAGATGAAAAGTTATCAAAAGCTTGAGTTTTCCTCAATGCGTGTGACCGTGGGATGGCAAAGGGTTTCATTCAATCAATGCACAAATAATCTGCGATGCAACTATGTCTCTGTTAAACGTTGTTGCCCGGTGGCCTGGAGGAACGCACGACTCATTCATTCTGCAGAACAGCTCTGTGGGTGTGCACCTCCAAGCAGGAGCTGTTGAGGATGGCTGGCTTATTGGTGAGTGTTACAACATTTCGAAATTATTTTCTGGGCTTCGCATGGTTTATTAAAACATCTCTATAGGTGATCGGGGATATCCACTAAAGCCATGGCTGATGACCCCCGTGGCCAACCCGAGGACCCCACAGGAGCAGCACTACAACCGGGCCCATGCGCGTTCAAGAACAGTTGTTGAACGCGCAATAGGCCTGCTAAAAGGCAGGTGGCTGTGCCTGTCCAGCGCAGGGGGGACACTTCAGTATAAGCCTGAAAAAGTCTGCCACATCATCTTGGCTTGCTGTGTGCTTCATAACTTAGCCATCAGACAAGGCGTCCCTCTGCAGGAACCCCCCAGAGCAGACGAGCCCATGCCCAACGCAGAGCCTTTCCCACCCCCTAATGCCGCTGCCATTCAAACAAGAGAGAGGATCATACAGAGATTTTGGGTAAGTCTGCCTGTTAGCTGATCTTTGAAAAGTGTGAAATTCAAGATTGAAAGCGTGCGTGGGAAAATAATCTCAACATCATTCAACATTTTAAAGTTTATTTATTTAACATTTGCAATGCGCATGCAGCAATCTGTTTCAGTGACTCGTTAATTTGCAGTAAAGTATTTGCGATGTTTGTCAGCTGATCCTTTATTTCATTTATGGAATTGGTGGTGTCTTGTTGATTTTGTAGCACTGCTTCCGTCAGCACCCTCGCCCCCCCAGGACACACCGAATGGGTTTTGGATGGCCCCGGCTGCTCCTGTTCCTCCAACTCCCCCAGCTCCTCCACCGCCTCCGGCTCCTGAGGGCAGGCGGGACTGGCTTGAGTTTCTGAGTTATTGAAGAAACATCACATTATTGTCACGTTTATTTTAATTCAAATTCACAAATTAAGCTGTCTAAATAAATGTTTATGAAACACCTCAACCCGGCTTTTTATTTTACCTGCAGTGTGACTGGTTGATGGTACAGCTGGTTGTGTTGGGAGAGTGTCTGTATCTCCATCAGGAATAATGCCACATAGTGCTGTGTCTCCGATGATGCTGGCAATACGGGTGTCCATGGGTGACAGCTGGGTTGTTGTTGCTTGTCCTTCTCCAGTTGCAGATATTGCGTGTCTGTGGGCTGTGACGCATTTTTTGGCTCTGATTTTAATGTCAAACCATTTCTTTTTTACTTCTGAGAGTGATCTTTCCTCTGACCAAAGGAATTCACAGCAGTCGTTACTTTCTCCTATGCAGCATTCTTCCTTTTGTTAGTCACACCTGCATTAAGTGTTCCAAATAGTATTTTTTGGTTTGTTTCAGCTTCTCCCACAAGTACCTCAATCTCGGTGTCGTTGAAGTTTCTCTTCGTCGCCCTCGTTGCCATGATTTTGGTGAGGGGGAAAAAATCCATTCACGCATTATTAAAGGGATTGTTGCTGCCATATATGGTCAGTTGGAGGCGTTTCTGAATGCAAATGACCGTAACCATGCACGAGCATGGTAGTTAAGAACAGGTGGGATTTATCATCACTGATTACTTACTAGTGTGCGTACGACCAGTGTCTGCACGTTTGATAATTACAGATTTTTTTGTACTTACACACATTCTAAGTTTCATTCTTAGGACAGAATTTAGAACCTTTTCTATGCACGGTTGATAAATGAGGCCCCTGGAGTGTTACATGAGCCTACCAAGTTTCATACACGTAGGTTAAACTGGCTTCAGGGGGTGTTTCCTCAAATTTTTGTAGGGGGCGCTACTGAGCCATTTTTTGGAACCCGAGCATGCGACCCTTAAAATATCAAATTTTCACGCAGTTATGAGATGTGTGCAAAGTTTCATGAGTTTTCACGCACTTTTAAGCCCTGAAAAGTCCAATTCATTTGGCGGAATAAAAAAAAAAAATATATAATAATAACAATAAATGGAGCAGTTTCAATAGGGCCTTCGTCGGCCTTCGGTCGGTGCTCGGGCCCTAATAATAATAATAAAAAATCCTTGCATTTCAATAGGGTCCTCGCACCGCTAGGTGCTCGGGCCCTAATACTAAACAACGCGATTTCAATAGGGTCCTCGGACAACTTTGTCGTCGCTCGGGCCCTAATAAAAAATCCTTGCATTTCAATAGGGTCCTCGCACCACGAGGTGCTCGGGCCCTAATTAAAGCTGCAAGCAGCGATGAACGGGCCCTGGCAGTCCATGTGCGTCAGGGCATGCTGCCGTCGGGGGGCGTGCATCTAGAAGTCTTGTCAGCTGTAATAAATAAAAAAATAAACGTTATCTCTTACTTACATTTCCAGTATACAGGTAGGCACCCAACCCACGCATGTATTTTTCCAAAAAGTAGAAGCTGAATACATGCCCAATAGTTCAAGGTCTTCTGACTCTTCAAAAGTTGACATGGTGTCTCTAGCTCAAAGTATGAGGGACAAGAAGAGGTTGAAAGTCGATAAGTTTTGAAGAGGATTTGAAGATTTTCCAATTTACTTCCATTCACACTAATTAGACTGCCACCAGAGCGCCACCTATTGGCCGATTTGCACTGAATTTTGCACAAACCCTCATCAGGCCATGACACACAATTAGCAAAAGTGTTGTGGTAATCGGACTGTATTTGGTCAAGATATGAAAGACTGTCTGTTTTGAAAACAATGTGCAGGAATTTGTTGTTTTATATTTTTTTGTTTGTTTTGTTTTTTGGACAATCAAAATTCTTTTAATAACTTTTTGTCAGGAGGGTTGACAGATGCTACATGCAAAGTTTGGTGCAAATCGGTCAAATTGCCTAGGAGGAGTTCGAAAAAGTATGTTTTTCATTTGATGCGATTTAGCGAATGGAAAGTTACCGCGAAAGTGGGCGTGGCTTACACCACACAATTCAGCTGAATTCAGAGAACACGTAAATAGAAGGTTTAACAATGTGCGACATATTATGTGGGAGTTATTAGCCAAAAACGCTTTTGCATTGAAAATAGCGCCACCTGCTGGTCATTTTTGGTGTGTGAGTTACAGGGGCCAGTCTATACCACCCCTATCAATTTTATTTTCATGAGTGTTATGGTGTTGGCACAGTGCCAAATATTAAATTAGACGGCCACCAGAGCGCCACCTAGTGGCGGATCGGTAAGTCCTTCGTCAGATATCCTCAGGAGGGCATTGACAATAATTATACCAAGTTTCATGTTAATCCGCCCAACTGATGTTGAGATATAAAATACTTCAATTTAAAGAGCGCCACCTTGTGGTCATCACTCGAAATTACTGGCAACAGGAAATGTCATGTTTTAGACTTTAATGTACATCTCCTACAGAATTGATCAGATCCATCTCAAACTTTGTCAAAAAAGTCATAAGACGTTGATGACGCTTTATTGTGGAAACTGTGAGTTGTTGTCGAAGGGCGTGGCCACGGCCTGGCGGCGAACTTTGATGTTTCGCCGTGATGATAAACGTTGCTGGAACTTGACTCCACGTGGGAATATCTTGCCAAAACTTCACACATATGATGACAGTCCAGCCCTGAACACATCTACAGAGGAATTTTGAATCACCGCCATAGCGCCACCTACTGGCAACAGAAAGCTACTTTATACATTATTTGATGTCCCTCTTCTAGCAGGTTAATCAGACCCACCTCAAACTTGCTGGTCTAAGTCCTTAGACCTTGATGATACTTAAAAATGAAGCTTTTGAATTTTCATCAAACGCTGTCACCGTGGCGCCGCCTTGTCCGCCATCAAACACGATGTTGTTTTGAAGGGACAAGGGATGCTTGAAAACTCACCAAACGTGGGTTGCAAGTACTGTTGTCTGATGTAATTTTGTGCTTTGATACACCAAGATGGCTCAACAGCGCCCCCTAGAACATTTCAATTAAGCAGCCCCTGAAGCTGGTTTGATCTGCATGTATGAAACTTGGTAGGCACCTGTAACACTCTATCACGTACAAAAAAGCCTCTTGGAGTCATGCTCCAAACCCAACAGGAAGTCTGCCATTTTGAATTTACATGTGCCACTTTTGTGCATTTTTGCCCATTTCCAGGGGTCCTAAATTAACAAACTAGTCCTACAGATTTTATCTGATCAACTTCAAACCTTGTTCTATCCCACCCCAAGACCTTGAAGATGAAAAGCTATTAGAAGCTTGAGTTTTCGTCAATGCATCTGACCGTGGGATGGCGTCAAAGTTAGGGGTCTCGCCACTTAACAGGAAGTAGTATATAACTCCAGCATACATGGTCCAATCTTGCTCAAACTTCACAGGATTGATGACAGTCCCACCCTGAACACATTTTCATTACCATATTTCCTGATACTCATAGTGCCACCTAGTGGCAACAGGAAGTAGGTCTCATCAAACACTTATCTTTCAATTCATCTGAAAGTTACATGCTGTGGTGTATATTTGATGTGTAAAAACATGATGTATAATTAGTGCGCTCTCCAACTCCCTCTAGTGGAAAGAGGAAGTGATACAAAATGTGAAATATGTCATTCCAGCACTGTATCAAGGATATGCCAAGTCACTACTGCATGCGATGTCTAACTGTGACAGAAATGAACCGAAGCGCCAGAAGGCGTCCTGCCAGCCCCCCTGAGTTGCGTGAAGGTGCGAGGGCCCTTTCATCCCTGCTTGCAGCTTTAATTTTGTTTGTTACTGTATTTGTATTTAGTCAATTTTTTTGTCAATGTAAAGTGCAACACCACCTCCCTTTTTGTTTTGTCTGCTCGTGTAAAACATTTCATAACCACACATATTAAAGTCTGTACCTTTTTCAGTGTTCAACCAGGTCTCAGACATGGCTATTATATTGAATGGTGAATTAAATTGGTCTAGATATTCTTTAATGGAGTTGTAATTTGCATACAGACTTCTGCTGTTAAAGTGAATAAATGTAATTTTATTTTCTGTTTTAATCATGCTATTACATTTCATTTCTGTGTAGTACCGACAATCATTATTAATATTACCAAGGAAGTTATTATCAGGATCAATTTCATTCACCATGCTGTGAGATTGATAATCAGTGTACATGAAAGTTTCCAGTTCCAAACTGTCACAATCAACATGCATGGAAGTTTCCCTTTCTACATCATCCCCAGATGAGGATGAGTGGTCATCAACACCAGGCATGTAAAACAATTTCAGGAAGTTGGTAATAGGAGAAGCAGTCAGAGATGTTGGGCATGGAGCAAGAGCAACACATAGAACCAACAGACAGACCAACAGACAAACAAACAGAACACATACATACATACATACATACATACATACATAAACACACCCACACCCACTCACAACCACATAAAGATGAGTGGCAGGGTAACTATAATTGAGCTAACCACCACAGATTCAGATGGGGTCATCCCTATGTTTCCAGGGTTCTATGTTTCCCGGGTTCTATGTTCCCAACTTAACCCTGCAAAAAAGCTTCTATGTTCCCTGCTTACACAAAAAGGGTTCTATGTTTCCCGCTTGGTTGAGCGGGCAACATAGAACCTGGGAAACATAGAACCTTTTTTGTGTAAGCGGGGAACATAGAACCTTTTTTGCAGGGTTAAGTGGGGACATAGAACCCGGGAAACATAGAACCCTGGAAACATAGATACGCTCCCATTCAGACTGCTTCATAGCCCGTTGGGTAGTAATAAGAGGGCAGTTCTTATACTGATAATAATAAAGAAAAAACAACACATAAAAAAATATATTATAGGTATGCATCTATACCCACGTGCATAAGCATACATGTGTATACATATACATACACACAAACCCATACCTGACTGAATTTGATTAACCAAAATCATGCAGTTTATAATCATAAGTGCAATAACAAAGAATATACAAGAGCACTTCTGTTTTTTTCCCCTCTTTTTTAATTAACTGAAATTATATATAAATTATATCGTTTTCCCTTTTCCATTACATTATTCCATCATAACTCTTGCATTAAGAATCTACACTCATGTCAAATAACTGTAAATCAAACATTCCAGGTCGAGCTTTTCTGCGACAGTCTTGATTTTTCGACATTCTTGACGGAGAGCAACGACGTCTCAATTTGTGGCCAACAATTATGAGGGGCCATACAAGACATATTTCATTCTCACTCTCTCACACACATACATTCTCCTTTCACATACATATATTTTCACTCTCATATTTATACATTTTCACTCACACATTCATATATTTTCACTCACTCATCTGGCAGGACCACGGCAGCAGCACAACCACACACGTCACGCTGTCCAGGCACCGCTGCGATATGAGTTAATCTGAGAGACAGTGGAGCACAAAGGCTCCGGAGAAGAAGCCGAGTTAGTGACATCCAGAATGGCCGAGTTAGCAAGATGCAGTAATAGAATACGAGAGAGAGAGAGAGAAGGAGAGAAGNTGAGTTAATCTGAGAGACAGTGGAGCACAAAGGCTCCGGAGAAGAAGCCGAGTTAGTGACATCCAGAATGGCCGAGTTAGCAAGATGCAGTAATAGAATACGAGAGAGAGAGAGAGAAGGAGAGAAGAAGAGAAGGTGCCCGGTGTATTATAGGG
>NC_065517.1:873113-875560 GCF_006386435.1 Epinephelus moara | reverse complement strand
AAAAACTCTGAGAATTCAGATACAAATTCAGAATACGGGCCAGGAGCACGGTACACTATAACAAATAAAAGTGGCTGCGAGGTTTTCCAGGTCGGATGTAAAAGACTAAGAACGAGGCTTTCAAATGAATTATAGTCTAGTTTAGGTTTAGGGCTCATTAACAGACTAGAGTTAAAAATGGCTGCAACTCCCCCTCCTCTCTCATATTCATATATTTTATGCACACATTCATACACTTTGCTCTCATGCACATGCAATCATGTATACATTTAATACTATAAGTAATATATGTTTGTAAAAGGAAAATGTATGTATGTTGAAAGAAAATATATTTATGTAAGAGAAGAATGTATGCATGCGTGAGTGAGACTATAGTGGAAACGGAAGGCAGTCCATTTATCGTCTACATACTCCAGTACAAGCAATGGTTGCAACGCGCCATAAAACCAAACGAAGAAGAAGAATTTATCGCGCTGTGATTGGCTGAGAAGCTCAAGTCAAGCAGAGTCATGTTCAGGTCAAGTCACGTTCAGCATGGAGGGGGGAGATGATACGAGGGCACTTCAGCAAGCTATTGGGGTATTAAGAAATATTTTGTCATCCCCTGAAACGGTCACATCCTTGTCCTCGTCCCTTGAGCGGCAGAGGACAGGCTCAGCTGCACCTAACGTTACTCACAGCCCGGTGGAAAGTGAGATGCGAGAACTTTTCAGACCAGGCAACTCCCAAGTCCCTTCAGCAATCCAAGCGGCAGCTAACGTGACACAAGGCCAAACCGGAGGACTGCGGCGGCTGTCACGTAGTGTTGGGCACGGCAGTTCTTTAGATGTTACTGAATCACTAGAATCAGTTCACTAAAAAGATTCTTTCAAAAGATTCGTTCACCGAATCTTTCACCGAATGGTTCAATGCTTGGCGGGAGGAGCCTGCGACTCTGACTCACTTAACTGATACACGGCTGAACGATTCATGTTTCAGTTCCGGGAGTGGAGACGGCTGGGAGCGCTGTGTTGCTTTGACAAACAGCAAAGTTTGTAAAAATAAACTCGTTTATAAATCATGATGTTTTAAGTGTCCTGTCCTATATATAGTAGGTTATCGTAAATGAACACTATTTAGAATGAGGGATTTTTAACTGGTCTACTCAGCAAATTGGGCTGAGGGCTCACCTGCACTGCACTCACTGTGCAGTACGTTCAGTCGCACTGTGACTGAATGAACGTGGCGCGCTACAGTACCAGTACTTTCAGTGAGTGATCCTTTCACTGAACATACTGCGGATCACGGTCACTTAACATGCACACTTTTGCACCGTTACCTCGTAATGAGAGGATCTGACAGTCTCAGCCACGCGTTTTCTCAAACTGTGGGTTTTATACACAACTTGTTACATGCTGTGTTATACTGTACGTGAGTTGTTGCTTGCTGTGGCAATTTAGCAAAGTTAATAAAAAGTTATTTCTCTCCGGGATCATTAAAGTACCTATTACACTTGAACACACCACACCCCTAGTCTCGGTCGCTGCAGCTGCTGCTCTGCTCTGACTTGTGAGTCTCACTCTTTTCATTACTTCTGCCAACCTAACGTTTTAAGTTTGTTTATCTGGAAACTAAATCTGTTAAAACAACGGGGAGGTGTGTGTATATGTTTATGTGGCTTGACTCCTGGCTACATTAGCTGTTAGCTTGGAGAAAACGGTCTCCATGAAAGTGTATCTCTGAGAGGCAGTCCCTCCCTCCCTGCAGCCTGGCTGTCTCCGCCTCGTGAGTGATTCATCATTTACACGGACTGAATCGGCAGTTCCAGTCCCGGCCTGTACACTCGCTGCTGAGAGCTCAGCTGAACTGAGAAAGAAAAATGAATCAGTTCTGGAAGTGATGCAGTTCAGTATGTTCACTTAAAAGATTAGTTCTTTTGAACGACACGTTCGGGACCAGAGTTGGGTATAACGCGTTACTTTGTAACGCGTTATACCCAACTCTGGTCGCAAGAGTACTTTGATTACTTCTTGCAGTAACGAGTAACCTAACGCATTAGTTTGCTGTTTGAGTAATCAAATTCTTAAGTACATTTTCAAACAAGACATCAGTTCCTTCCGTTACTTTTAGAACGCTGGTCCTTCAGCTCCGAAACAGCAACGGCTGTCGTTAAACCTATCAGTCTGAAAGAAGCCACAGAGCTTGTGGCTCGCTACGTGGTCGGAGAAATGCTGCCGGTGCTTAGGTGGAGTCTAAATAGGTGGAGTAGGACTCGCTGACAGACATGTGTGTGTTACTGTGTGTGTTCATGTGCCAGCCGACATGTTGTTGTAGTCACCTAAAAGCGTCAGCAGATGGCAGGAGCTACATTTGAAGCGCCATATGTAAACTGTCAAGCTATTGTATCTTCCACAGGAAGTTCTGACAAATGTTTCAGAATAAAAGCCTATTTAGAAAATGGAGGGATT
>NC_065517.1:869184-872838 GCF_006386435.1 Epinephelus moara | reverse complement strand
CTAGAGTTACTTTTCTCAGGGAGTAACGTTGGAAGTACTTTTAAAGTAATTGAGTTACTTTACTCAGGGAGTAACGCAGTAAAGTAACTGGTTACTTTTTTAGAAAGTAACGCAGTAACGTACTTTGATTACTTTTAAAGTAACCCTTACCCAACACTGTTCGCGACCGACACAGCACTACATCATTGCGATATCAGACTCAGCAACACTTTGGCAACTGGAACTCTCGGTCAAGGAAAAGGTGAGAACAACGTAACGTTAACGTTAGATGGTAACTCGTCAATTTACTAACATTAAATCCTAAATGTAACGTTACTTCTGCTAATTTAGCAACACACTTTGGCAACACAGTCAAAGCTGGTTAGTTAACGTTAGTCTAAACA
Source organism: Epinephelus moara (assembly GCF_006386435.1). NCBI lineage: Eukaryota > Metazoa > Chordata > Actinopteri > Perciformes > Serranidae > Epinephelus > Epinephelus moara. The sequence goes on along the minus strand of NC_065517.1, from coordinate 872,455 downwards.
GTACAGGCAAATAAAAGTTATTTAAATACAGAAAATATCGGAGTCTGTTTTGAACTTGTGAGCCGTTTTATGAAAGGGATAAATGTAGCTAACTAGAGAAAATGTCCGCTAGCCGTGATGCTAACTTTCGTCATGTTCTACTCAGTTCGAGTAGTGACAAACCTATTTCAGATCCATTTTTTTTTAAATCCCCAACACTTACATTGTGTAGTTTTAGATTGCTAACGTTTTTAGCACAAGTCAATAAGATTGTACATAGCAAAAATAAATGACATCACCCGGAAATTTTATTCAGCTGTACATTTTAGTTTGTGTGGCGCTAATGCTAACGCTGCTAATGTTAGTTCACACAGGTAGAGGGAAGATCTTTCAGCAATAACAGGTTAAGTCAATCTGTATCAAAATATGTCAGAACTTATGTTAAATGCAACATAGACTACAACTAGGGTTTTTTTTCCATAATATGTGCTGGCTTGGCTTGACTCCATTACAACGGGGCTAAGTTACTCGCTTGAAGGTGTGTATTTAACTGATGATGAGCTTGTCTTGAGTAAAAGCAGCGCTGTTTACTGCAAGCAGTGATCAAATAAGCGGCTGTGAAACGGTGAATATATTGTTTTGAGTGTCACAATCTCCGCGAAATGACTCGTTTCACTTACAGAATTTAGTTAGCCAGTGAGTCCCTGAATTAGCGACAGTAAACTTTGATAAACGCATTCAATTTCCTGTGCATTCTTCACAATTAAAACCCCCGTTATTTTGTTATTTAAAGGCTTTTAATATGAAGCAGCAAAAGCAGGAAATGGTGTGTTTTCATCAGCAGTAACTTAACACGGCTCTGATACAGCTGAAAGCGTTCAGGAAACGGTAAAATAAAGCAGAAATCTGAAAGTACAAACAGGGACGCAGGAGAGAAACTAAACTTCAAGCCACAGAGATTGAGTTAGAAGCTACAAAAGCACACAGAGACTTTTAAAAACGTCTTTCTCTCTGGTCTCCAGCACAGACATGAGCAACTACAGACCACTGTCACATTATTTAGCCCTAAGTGACAGTAACATTAACAACCTTCTTAAGATATTGACAGTGCTTTATTTTAAGTAAAAGAGTGTTATTGTAGGTTGTTGTAGTACAGCCTTTTCTGTTTTCTTGTTCATCCATCAGCTTGTTAATTCAAATGTATCAAATTGTTTGATGTACTCCCTGTCACCAGTTTTAGAGCAGTGTTAAAGGGCATGCATGATAAAATGAATGACAGCCATTTTTTTTTTAAAGAGCTGTGGTATATATGAATATCATATTTCAATTTGTTTATTTCAATTTGTTCATTCACAAAGCCAGAACAGAATAGCAACTAAACTATATATCAATATAAATCTTACATATATTTTATTTTAATATAAAATATTTTATGAACTTATGAGAAATGTACTTCAAATGTACTTATGCTTTCTGTTAATAAATATTCATAAAAATATTATTCAAAAGAGCTGTAGTAGGATTCCAAAAAATACAACATCCCAGATTTTGCCATGTTTTATGGGTTGATGAGCACAGAATGCAATTAAAGATGAATACATACATTTCTGCTTTGTTTTGTAGGGCCAAAACACATTATCACGATACTTTCAACAAAGACGTCATCCTTCTTCCGAGGCCATCAAGCAGTGTTGTTGTCAAACATCGCACAAAGCAACAGTTACACGAAAAAGGACATATATTGAATGGATTTGAATTCCAGAAATCCTGGGACCAGAGGAGTGTCACTGAACAAATGCGGGATCTCTGCTGATGTGAGGTAAGCACTTTTATTAAATTATGTCAAGTCTAAATTTAAAGGATATCTCCAGCAGTGAAAATGACATGTAATTAGATTATGTATACAACAGATCAAACCTAAACTATTAGCCAGTTATTTAGTACATTTGATATTTTTTGGCATCGCTTACATTCCTCATTTATTTTTCTGACTGCTGGTTTTCTATTGTGCCTATCTTCAAAGATGAAATGAAACACGGGTTGTCAGTGTATCAGTTTTCAATGAGTCCTGTGCATCCAAAAAGGTTTTTTGGACCCTTTTTATAACCTTTTGCATTTTTACCCACTGTTTTTCAGCCTCGAGTTTCTGATGACATGTGGCAACAGATTGATTTCACCCAAACTGCGTGCTGGACAAGAGCTGGATGCAAATCTCATACATAAAGTCTATAAATCCAAAGCCCTATACATCAGACCATCAATCCCTCAGCCAATTTTGGTATGTTGTATCACATTTGAATTGACTTGCAGAGCATTGTAATAATAATAACCATAATAATCATAATTGGTGCATAAACATGAATGAAGATTAATGTTATCTTTGTCATTCTTAAAATTTCAGTTCAGCTTTGTAACTATGAACAACTATGTTGAAGAACAATATAATTTTTTATAGACTAGTGCAGATTTGGAATGCCTGTTCTTAAAATGTTAAATCTAAGCACAGAAATTGAATAAATTGACAGCTGCTTAATTTGACTAACCGAGAGCTAAAATTAGGAGAGGATACTGGTACTCTATGGGCACTTTTAAAGCATGGACAGCAAAAGTAATTCTTAGAATTATAATCTTAAGTCTTGGTCTTTCCAGGTACTGTTATATTTCCAGTTGAAATTTAATATATCTGAAAATATGTGTTATGTCTTTCCAAGGATGATATTACAGGCTATAGCAGTGAGGACAACATTTGTGAGGAAAACACTGGTTCAGCAAGGCAGCTGCGCTCCTCATCTCTAACAGGAAATAGACACTCACATGCATCTTCAGACGGTTTCACCAGCCGAATGACTGCCTCCCCACCAACCCGTACCTCTGCAGTTCAACTTTTTGCCTCATCACCTGGGTGTGAAGCGTTAGTCACTCAAACTCCTGCCTTGACATACCAAAGCAGTATCTCAACCAACCACAGCAGCACTTCAGCAAGCAGTTCTTCTAGTCAATTGTCAGTGTGCTCACTGGAAAGCTGCCCTTCCACCAGTCAGCCTTCTACCTCATCATTTGGAGGAACACCTTCAGTTGATCCAACTCTGGTCCTGACTTGCCAAAACAGCTCAAGCTCACCCTACCAGAGCAGCACTCCAGCAAGTCTTTGTTCTGTGTTACCCTCTACCTCAACACACCATCAGTCAGTAAACTATGATAACTACCTTTCAGTAATGGCTGCACTGTCTGACATGTCTTCTGATGATGAGGAATTGAACCAGGCTATACTGGCAAGCCTACAGAGTGAAAG
>NC_065517.1:861907-868684 GCF_006386435.1 Epinephelus moara | reverse complement strand
GAGGGGGGTTGCAGCCGTGACGTCTGGGCCAGGGGAGGGGCAGACTGACAAATCTATTGAAGAATAGATTCAGATCATTCATCCACTTCTGGTCGCCTCTGGCCTGGGAGTCTGGCTGTTTGTGTCCTGAGATGGTTTTCAGACCTCTCCAGACTCCGCTGACGTCGCTCTGCTGCAGCTGTTCCTCCATCTTCTTTTTATATTCTTCCTTTCCCTGCCTGATGTTTCTCCGTAGCTCCTTCTGCACGGCCTTCAGTTCCTCCTTATTTCCAGATATAAAAGCTCTCCGCTTCTCCTTCAGGAGAGCTTTTATATCTGGAGTAATCCAGGGTTTGGTGTTGGAGAAGCAGCGTACAGTCCTGGTGGGTACGGTGCTTTCCACACAGAAGTTAATATAATCCGTAATGTATGATGTCATACTGTCAATGTCCTCCCCATGGGAATCACTGAGTACCTCCCACACAGTGGTCTCGAAGCAGTCTTTCAGGGCCTCCTCGGCCTCCTCAGACCATCTTTTCACAGTGCGGGTGGTTGCTGGTTCTCTCTGTGCCAGAGATTTGTAGACAGGCAGAAAATGAAACAGGTTGTGATCAGCTCTTCCCAGGGGGGGCAGGGGGGTGAGTGGTATGCCTCCTTGGTGTTGGCATGAAACAAATCCAGTGTTTTATTGTCTCTAGTGTGGCAGTTAACATACTGGGTGAAGGTGGGCAGGGTGGTGGATGGACAGGCGTGGTTGAAGTCCCAAGAGATCAGAAGGAGGGCCTGAGGGTGCTGTGTCTGCAGCCTACTTGTAACAGAGTGGAGAATGTCACAAGCAGACTCTGCCAACAGCCAGCAGCTCAATGTCCCTGCAGCAATGCTGTTCCTTGATAGTGATGTGCCCAGAGTTACACCATCTATCATTCACAAACACAGCCAGTCCCCCTCCTTTCCTCTTACCGCTGTCCGCTGTCCTGTCGTGTCTGATGAGCTGGAATCCGTCCAGCGTGGCGATCGTGTCCGGTACTTCCGCATTCAGCCATGGCTCGGTAAACACCAGCACACTGCTCTGCCGGTACTCCCTCTGATGGCGAGTCAGCGCCAACAGCTCGTCCATCTTGTTGGGGAGCAATCTTACGTTCCCCATGACGACGGACGGGAGGACGGGTTTTTACCGTCTCGTCCGGTGTCGGCGCTGCACTCCGGCGTGACATCCCCGTCTCCTTCTCTGCAGCTCGGCGGGAATATCGTGCCTCTCCTTGGGCTGCACCGCGATGTGTTGTAGAGCTAACAGCTGGTCCCGGGTGTAAACAATGGAGGCACGGCTGGGATCCCCGCACACGATCGTATCCATAGCAAAAATGGAGAAAAACTGCTATAAAGAGAGTGGTCTTCGTCTCAATAAAAAAGCAAAACATAAGTGCTAGCTAGCCAAACTTAAAAAAAACTCAAAGTGAGAAAGTTAAAAAGAAAAGAGAGAGAAAAGCTCGGCGGTGAGCAGGAGCTGCTGTAACGGGCGTCCGCACTAGAGGCGCCATCTTGCCAAAAATGCTCCTTGTCTCACAGATTCCAATGATACTGTATTAATGTTGATGTTAGTTTTAGTCATTCTATTCAACAAAGGACGACATGTTAAAATACGTAACAGTTCAGTCAATTTATTGAGTTCTCCAGAGCCAAAAGCTTCACTAAAATGTGGTTTCACACAAGTTCCATAATTTTTGGGTAACAATTTCTTTGAACATTTCAAGAAACATGGCTGTAAAATGTAAACAGAGGTTTGAGCTCAGAATAACAGTAATAAAGGTCTTAACATCCCATACACAGCAAAGATCCACAAAATGAAAGAAATGGCAACAATGAACTTAAAAATATTTTTAGGTGTAATGCTGTACAAAGATTGGTAGTGTGTTTTGATTTCCATTACACAACTACAGGAAGTAAATATCCTGTGTGGACCGTTTCTATTTTTGTTAATGTGCTCTTATTTTTCAAATCAGAAATATCTGAGGGGTTTTGTTTCCTTTAATGTACTCAATACGGCTATGATTTAAGGAATGCCTCTCTTGAAGAAAATGCACAAGTGTACATATATGTGTCACTGATGGAAATGTTAATTGATGGAACAACAACATTATTTGTCGATAACTCTGAAAGCGATCTGTTAGCATCAATACCAAAGCCACTGTATATGTCACAAATACCATTCATACTTGTGTTATGTATTCCTGCATTGTTGACTATGCCCCTTTGCCACAACTGGAGAGGAGTTAGCCCCCCTTGTGTTGAAAGTCCATGGTTGTTCCACTGGTTCTGAAATTCAGTGGCAGCTCTCTGAATTTGTGGCAAGTAAATATAATGAAGACAAAATAAATGGAGCTCATTAAGTGAATCTAAAACATTGTGCTCCTCCATAAAGTTGAAAAGATTAACAAAATGAAAGACACTACTCGATTTAGCTCTGCCCATAATCTTTCAATTCTTTGATTATTCACTGACCTGCCAGTAATAATATTACGTCTGTTCAGTCCTCTCCTGTAGAGCATGAAACGGGCAACACCAGTGTTTTCCATTCCATGATCGCATCTAACCCTGGACGGTATTCCAAAGTTCTGAACATCAGCAATGAATAGAGACAAAACACTAGAGGCTCTGTTGTTGTCTAGACAAGCAAGGTAGATGATGGTTCGACTGAAACCATCGACACAGCCATGGAACACCATCCTCCACCTCACAAGTTTGTGGTTTCCGTCGATGTGCCTGAGAGAAATTGAAATCATAGTAAATTGTGTGGAAAAAACAGTGGTGTAAGAAGTATTCAGATCCTTTACTCAAGTAAAAGTACAAATACAGCAATGTAAAAATACTCAATTTTAAGTAAAAGTCCTGAATGAAAGATTTTAAGTAAAAGTATATAAGTATTGTGAGCTTGCTGTAGTTAAAGTATTGCAGTAAAAGTAGTGTTTGGTTCCTCTGACTGATAAATTATTATATATGACATCATTAGATTACTAATAGTGAAGCATTAGGGCTCTAGTTTCGCACCTGCGCTTCGCCAACTGGGTGTGGCCAGGCGGACTTTGTAAGTTTGGCACACCGTGCGCCCTGGCGCAGCTACTCCTCTATCCCACCTCCGTCCCTCCTACCGGCGCAAGTCGGAAAGAGGGAGGAGAGAAGGCGTGGAGTGGGTTTTACACACATCACACCAATCAAATGAGCCCCTCTCCTCGCCCTTAAATGCGCAGCGCGAAGGTGTAATGAGAGTTTACTCAATTCGCCATAGCAGAAGAGAGCAGCAGCGTCAGACGGCCAAACTCCTCCCAGGAGGAAACTGATATTTTGGTCTGGGAGGTCCAAGTTTGCAGTGTCCGAATATACGGAACTGCAAGCAGATCTCCACGGGCTGATGATGCAAAGGTAGCCTGGGAGGAGGTCACCACAATTGTAAATCAATGTTGCGTTTCTCTCGTGCGCGCGCGCTCTCTCTTTCTCTCTCGCAGTCTCACTCTGTTTCTTTTCTTTTGACTTTTCTAAGATGACAGATGCTGAATATATACTCCCTATCTGATGCTGTGGCTGTTTGTGGTTGGCTGAGAGGGATGTGAACTCATTAGTTTGCAGCTGTGTTAATCAAATCAGGTTGGGTTTCCATTACGCGTGCCAAACGTGCCAAACGGTGCCAATCCCCTTTGATCTGACATCAGATGTGACGGGACAGTCGATATAGAGATACATTTATGTGCTGATTGCAGATAGTTGCATTGAATAGTGGTTTTGTGGCTATTTATTGCATTGTTAATGTGCCTGATATTCTGGAAACCTGCCTATGAGGTTTTGGTGATGTGTGCGCACTGTCCGCCGGTCAGCCAAACTTCGACTTACACCAGCTGCGCTCCCCTTGCGCTGACAGTAGACCTGGTTTCTGCTGGCGAGCTTTAAGCGCACCTTCGGCGAAGCCTTTTGGCACGAAACTGTCACTAAGCTGGATCTGTCGACACCTCCCCCTGCTGCGTCGCCACACCCATCTCAGTGCACCTTGGTCTCCCAAACTACCAAACTGAGCGCGCCTTGGGTTGCGCTGCTCGAAACTAGCTCTGTGCGGGGTTCACCACCCTGCGCCACCTGCGCTGCGCCGGGAAACTAGAGCCCTTAGTGTTCAATTTCATTTAACAATGTGTTGTATTTTAAAAGCTTGTTATATTATCAATTGTGTCAATATGTTTCTGAAAAGGAACTAAATCTGTCAAATAAATGTAGTGGAGTAGAAAGTACAATATTTCCCTCTGAAATGTAATGGAGTGGAAGTATAAAGTAGCATTCAATGAAATACTCAAGTGAAATACAAGTACCTCAAAGTTTAGTAAATATACTTACTGGCAGTTACTTTCTACCACTGGGGCAAAGTATAACAAGGCCGAGGTTATGCATGAATAATTAAATACTAAAAGAAAATTCTCAATAATGAGCTATTTTACTTTTGATGTATGACTTATACTTGTAATCAAGTGTTTTTACACTTATTTTCATTCAAATAAAGTACTTCTTGCACCACGTCCAAGTGGATTGTAAGAAACTGATACTGACTTTTTTTTTTTTTTTTAAGATATTTATATGGGCATTTTTTGCCTTTAATTGATAGGATAGTGAAGTGTGAAGGGGGAAGAGAGAGAGGGAGAGACATGCAGCAAGGGGCCACAGGCTGGAGTCCGCGCCACTGCGGTTGCAGCCTTGTACATGGGGCGCCTGCTCTACCTCTAAGCCACCGACGCCCCTAAACTGATACTGACTTTGTGCTACTTGATTTACGCTAAGTTGTATTGTTGGGAATTTACTCACCATAATTGATTAGGGGTTGCAACACTGTAAACTTGTCGACGTATTGCATGGCATCTTCTGAAGGACCGTGCAATAGGGTCAATTTCTTGCAGACTCTGTCTAACACGCCACCTTTGAATGCGTAGTCCACGTGACCTCAAGCTCCCATGCACATAACGTTCACCTGCATTTGTGGTATACTGAATAATTTCACCAACAACTCTGTTCAGGTTGTCATTTGATAGTGTTGCATATGTTAGTGGCTGAACACCAAGCCGCTGTCTGTGCCTGTAGAGAGTCCGACAGCTTACCCCCAAGCATGTTGCAATGCTTTGCCAGTTCATTCCAAGGGATACTAAATGCTGTATCTAGGTCTGCCTTGATGTCCAGTCATGACAGGTGGAGGCAACAGAGCATAACTGTCGTCAGCCCTGGTTCTTTGTCTGGTTTCATGAGCAGTCAGCAAACACTGAAGACATCCATACAAGGACTCTAATGTATTGACTGCTTCTCTATTTCTTGAATCTTCAACAAATCTTGAGATTGACAAAAATCCAGATAAGGTTTGAATGTGATCACGAAGTTCTCCATACAGCCTTTCATGAACAAAACAATCTGTAGTTTCTTCATGCAGTTGTTCAATACATTATAAGACATTGTTAAAAAAATGTCTAATACAGGGGTCGCGTTAACCGGATATTCTCGGTCATTGACCGTGTTTTTACAACAATGACCGGAAAATCTGAAGGCTGTCGGTCATTTTGACTGGTTGCAATTACCACCCCTGCCCACTTGGCAGCAGAGTGCACAGTCAGTGGTTTAAGTGGCTGCCATTTTCACACTGCAGAGAAAAAGTCATTCATCTGCTTCATGTAGCGTTGTTGACATAACGCCCTGGACACCACCGGACGCGGAACCGAAGCGCAGCGCCCAGCAGCGGAGGCAGTTTTCAATTGGTGCCTATGTTAACCTATCTGACTGTCCACACAGGCCACTGAGCAGAGCGGAGTGCCCGCGGAGGCAGCGCCTCAGTTCGGCGTCTGGTCTATTTTTGACGCGAGCCGCGAGCGCTTCTGTCAAGCTAGATAGAACGGATCGTACCAAACAGGAAGTCAGACACAGAAAAGAGGAGAGAATCCGGCCAATTTTCAAAATAAAATTACAGCTCGCACTGAGGAACGTGAGGAGAAAATACCGTGTTTATAATTTAAAAAAACACAACTGAACACATTTTTCAATACCCTATTCACTTCATTACAATTTTGTGTCACCGAGCCTACAGGCATAACTAGGCTACATAATGCCCTGGACACACCGGACGCGATAGTGACGCATTAGTGCCGTCCGGTGTGTCCAGGGCGAAGCCTAATGGCACAGGTGTATGGATATCTGTTCATCTTTTCATTCATGTCCTTATTAATGCACACTTTATAACTTGCTTGATGGATTTATTAAAAACGAACGAATGAAAACTAAATGTCTTTGAATATCTTTATTATCATTTAAAAACGAAAATTAAAATGACCAGTAAAAATAGATTATGACTGGATTTTTATGACCCTGTCGGTCAAAATGACCGACGACGAAAAAGTCTAGCGCAACGTCTGGTCTAATATCATCTTCATTGCTACTTACTCCAAAAATGCAAAACTGCACCAGATAAGAAAACAGGATAACTTTGAATAGCATCATTGTAAAGTTCTGCTATTTAACATCAAGTTAGGATAAGCTGAGTAAGTCTTGCACATGTATTTCCTGGTTTAAGAGTGACTTCCTGCTTAAGGAGGAGCTTCCTGTATCAGTGAAAGTAAAGTGTATATATACACTGAACAAAAATATAAACGCAACACTTTTGTTTTTGCTCCCATTTTTCATGAGCTGAACTCAAAGATCTAAAACTTTTTCTACATACACAAAAGACCATTTCCCTCAAATATTGTTCACAAATCTGTCTAAATCTGTGTTAGTGAGCACTTCTCCTTT
>NC_065517.1:850687-861079 GCF_006386435.1 Epinephelus moara | reverse complement strand
CCAGTTGCACGCTCCCCCAAAACTTGCGACATCTGTGGCATTGTGCTGTGTGATAAAACTGAACATTTCAGAGTGGCCTTTTATTGTGGCCAGCCTAAGGCACACCTGTGCAATAATCATGCTGTCTAATCAGCATCCTGATATGACACACCTGTGAAGTGGGATGGATTATCTCGGCAAAGGAGAAGTGCTCACTAACACAGATTTAGATTTGTGAACAGTATTTGAGGGGAAATGGTCTTTTGTGTATGTAGAAAAAGTTTTAGATCTTTGAGTTCAGCCCATGAAAAATGGGAGCAAAAACAAAAGTATTGCGTTTATATTTTTGTTCAATGTATGTGAGAGTGAAAATATATGTATGTAAAAGAAGAGTGAAAATATATGTATTTGAAAGGAGAATGTATGTGTGTGAGAGTGAAAATATATGTGAAAGAAGAGTGAAAATATATGTATGTAAAAGAAGAGTGAAAATATATGTATTTGAAAGGAGAATGTATGTGTGTGAGAGTGAAAATATATGTATGTGAAAGGAGAATGTATGTGTGTGAGAGAGAAAACATATGTATGTGTAAGGAGAATGTATGTGTGTGTGAGAGAAAATATATGTATGTGTAAGGAGAATGTATGTGATTGAGAGGGCCAGAATGAATTATGGCTTGTACGGCCCCTCATAAACAATCATGGGTCCTAGACTCATTCATGACTCCGTGCAGTAGTTTAACCAAAATAAAGTTCTTTAAAGTCATTATTAGTTAATAATAAAAAAAATGAAATGAGAAAAAGCAAAACCAAAAAAATTGCGAGGCTGACAACTTTACGAGATAGACTACTCACGACTTTATCCAGGGGAAGAGGAGGATGCAGATGGGGAGGAGAGGTGTCTGAAGAAGTACTCTGCTTCTTCAGGAGAGCTGAACACTTTTGGTTTTCCCTTCACCATCACTCTCAGCTTGGCAGGATACAGCACAAAGTACTTCATGTTGGCAGCATGAAGAAATTTTCTGACAACTTCAAACTGTCTACATTTCTTCACCAAACCAGCGCTGACGTCCGGATATATGTGGACACGAGCGCCCATGTTGATGAGCTCCCCTTTCTCCCTGGCCAGGCGTAAAATCTTCACTTTGTCCTGGAAGTGAAGAAACTTAAACAGGATGGGTCGTGGAGTAGCCGAGCTGGTGTTGGAGCTGAAGGTGGGAGAGCGATGAGCTCTTTCAATGACCGGCGCCATAGGAAAGTTGTCCTTACCGAGAAGTTGAGGGATCAGCTGGTTCATAAAGGTGATCACATCTCTACCTTCCTTATGTTCTGGAACATTGATGAGACGGAGGTTAGAGGACCGACTTCTGTTCTCAGCTTCCTCAGCTTTATCCTTCAGGTAGGCATTCTCTTTTTCCAAAGCTTGCACACGTTTTGACAGATCGCCAATGTTGTCTTTATTGGCACTCACCCGCTGGTGGATTTCTGATATGTTATCACTCATCGTAGATAATGATCCCTGAATATTGTTTAGGCCAGCTTGCATGGTCTCTATTTTTCGTCAAAATGAGCCGTCATATCAACTTTGAATTGTTGAATGGCTTGCCAGATTGATTGAAGATTGACCTCGGCCATGACGCAGAGCAAACTGTTTTCTGCACGAGGAAAATTACTCCACAGGAAGGATCATCGGCTGGTAGTAGAAGAAAAAAATCAAAACGTAGTCGATATACTTTTATCTGTCAGTGTGGATGGGACGATCAGAGCAGTTTTATTAGCCCAAATTGGAAGAGCAGTCTGAAGTCTGCAACAGACACTCACGCAGCCGTGGCCATCTTTACTCTCTCGACCTGAAATGTGTATATGGCAGATAATTTAAAGAAACAGCAGCCAAAGAAAATACCACAAAGTAGAGTGACAGACTCTTCAGCTTAATAGTTTAATATTTGTTTGATAAAAAATATAAAAATGTTAAAAAGCTTCATCCAAGACAAAACATGGTGAGTAATGCTAATGCATAAAGTTTAAAAGATTGTTTAAAAGCAGTAATTAAAAGTGATGTTTAATTTCATTTTATGAAAAAGTGAATATATTGAGTATGGCAGTGATTCATGGTGTGTTGGCATTAAGCACAAATCTATTAATAGAAAGATAGATAGATACATGTACATAAATTTATATATTGTTTCCTGTTCAGAGTTTTCATCAAAACGCCTAACATGGCTTACACCTAAAATCTTAAGGCAAACAAAGTTAATAAACTAAAAAAAAACAACTAAATTAACTAAATGTAAACTGCAAATTAAATTACTTTACGTTACTAACCTTTTTTTTTTTTTTTTAAAAAATGGGGAAAATATTTGAATCTAGTGTACTTTTAAGTGGAGAAATAATATTTTTTCAAGTGGGAAAACTGCACATTAATAAGGCAACTTAAACCATTATTTCTGAGAATTTACACTTGGTGTTTGTTTCATCTAATCATTTTATTTAAGCCTGAATTTCAGGTTCCTGGACTACAAGGCAGGACAACAGGCAGATGCTACACAGCCAACTATACCATCCTTTGCCCAGAAACAAGTGCATACCAATCTCAAGAAGAACAATTACTGAGAAATGCATACCAGTTTTGGTAAAGCACGTTAAGGAGACTGTTTTGGAGAAGCTGGAGAAAAAAATCAACAGTGTCCTCAACTATTGACATCTTGTCTGATCACAGGCTGTGCTCCTTCCTTGGAGTAACAGCTCATTTGTGCAATGAGTCAAAGGAGTGCTATGCCCTTGAATTCTACTTGCTGGACTGTAGACGTTTCCCAGGCAAACATAGTGGAGAGCGAATTTCCTCTGCCTTTGAGGAGATCACAGAAGAGTATGGTATCTTTTAGAAGATAACTTATATTGTCACAGACAATGCTGCCAACATGAAGTGTGCTTTTAAAGTTCGCATGCCACAACAGCAGTCAGATGACAGCGAGAGTGAGGAGGAAAATCTAGATGATCAGTACCTGTGGGAGGACATGAATCCTGTGGAAGACACAGAGCTACCCTGGTCATCAGGTAAACATATTTTTTGTTTTGCTCACTCCCTGCAGTCAGTTGTGAATGACAGCATGAAGGAAGTTAGAGCCATCTCTCACGCCATTGCCAAAACATCACGCTTCTTTGTGCTCCACTGTCTCGCAGGTTAACTCGTATCGCAGCAGTGCCTGGATAGTGTGACGTGTGTGGTTGTGCTGCTGCTGTGGTCCTGCTAGATGCCTCCTGCTGCTGCTGTTATCATTAGTCATACTTCTACTGTTATTATACACATATGATTATTGTCACATATCTAACTCGGCTTCTTCTCCGGAGCCTTTGTGCTCCACTGTCTCGCGGGTTGACTCGCATTGCAGCGGTGCCTGGATAGTGTGGCGTGTGTGGTTGTGCTGCTGCCGTGGTCCTGCCTGATGCCTCCTGCTGCTGCTGTTATCATTAGTCATACTTCTACTGCTATTATACACACATGATTATTGTGACATATGTATACTATCAGATATTAATATATACTTTAAACATATTGTACAACAATAACCAGAATTATAATTATAATATTACTTTAATTAATGTTGTTGTAAGCTATTACAGTTACCGTCTGTCCTGCATCTGTCTCTGTCTCTCTCTCTGTCTCTCTTTCTGTCTCATTGTGCCATACAGATTACTTTTAATTTATTATGTTGATCTGTACGACATCTATTGCAAGCTCTCGCGAGATGACGTCACACACAGCCCACAGGAAGTGAAGGGTAAGGGAAACGCTTAGTATGCTATTTACAGAGATAGCACTGGCGATCTGAACCGGTCAGTGGTGAAAAAAGCACTTTTAATGCGCAAACTTATACGGGACGCATTTGCCCCCATATCTACCTCGCGGCTGCCGGCTCCCTCAATACTGAACCAATTTTAAAACAAGTTGTACCTATGAATCACACGCACACATACACATGGGGAAATAGGGCCCAGGTTGAAAAATACCAAAGTTATCCTTTAAGTACAGGGGTCACATGGTGCAATGAAATGAATAAATGAATGAAGTCCCCAGAAGTTTTGGTTTCAAAATTTTCCATATTTTGGAGGTCTCAAGTTTGGAGGTCTCAAGTTTGGCAAGTAGAGGTTATGTTTGTCCGACTGCACTTTCATTATTCACAGTAATAAAGGTGCAATTTCTATCACATCACGCTAACAGTACAGTCATACCAATGACTCACTGCAGTTTCTGAACAGCGCTAAGATTCAGGGCTAACTTGCTCACCTTTGGTAATGAAGGAGCCGTTCCTGCTGAGGGCCGAGTCTTTGCTTGAGGTGGAGTCACAGCGAAGCAGGGGCTCCGATTCATCGGGGAAGAAGCCTTTGGTACGGTCCACCGGCGACTGCTCCACGCCTGTGCCGCTGGCCCCGCCCATGCTCCCACCACTGTTGCCACTGTTGCCACTGCTGCCAACGCTGCTGGGAGACTCGAGTGGCTTGTGGATGGGACTGAGGCTTTGGCTTACATTCACTGAGGTCATCAGCTGGTTGATGTCAAACTGGACAGACACAGAGAGATGGGAGGATGTGAGAGTGAAGAAGAGTATATCATAACAAAAAATGGAAATACAAAACAGCAATAATAATAATACACTTTCTTTTACAGGGCACCTTTTTCTCAAGAAATGCAGCACAGAGTGCTTCACAATAAGGGCATTATGGGCACTGAGTGCTTCACACAAGAATACACAGCATCAATTTAAAACAGGCAAATGAGGCAATTCAATATAAAAGGACATTTAAATACAGTTTAAAACAAAAAAGGGTGAAAACAGAGGCATCATAGCTCAGTATTAGCAAAACCATAAATCTTAAAATCATGAAATAATCAAACTATAAAATCAAAAAAACAAAAACAATCATGAAACAATAAATAATAAAATCAAATTATAGCTGCTGCACAGCAATGGTCGGGGCCGGGCAATTTTAGGCAAAATTAGGCAATTCTGAGCAACACACACACTAAAACAAAGCATATCACAACATAGAAGTTACATCATATAATTATGGCATGCCCTTGAAATTGTGGATGAGTGGCTGAAGTGATCAGACTCATAATATACAAAGGAAAGAAAAAACTCAAGAACAAGAAAGTAAGAATAACATTAACTGCTAGCAATTATGAACAAACTGGCCTGATCTAGCTTAAAGCTAAATATTATCCATGGTGACAAAGATGATAACATTTTTTAAAATGTAAAAGTAGCTATTGGATAGACTCTGCATATTGACTGATAGCTAAGCCAAAGTGTTGATAAAGAGTATTTGTCTCTCCGCAAAACTGCCTGGATCATAATTATTTTAACTTTGGTATCTCTAATCCACATAGCATGATGGCTGAACATAGGACTTTCACATTAGAATGTCTATTCTGCCTTAGCTGAGGCTTGAATTCACAACTTCTGAGACTGAGGTCCGTCTTCTATCTCACTGAGCTAATTGGCAAGTGACAGTTCATGTGTGGCTTCACAAATTGACAAAGCCTAGCATCAGGGTGCTAGACAGTAGCCATCCATGCCATGGAAAAGCAAATTTCAAAGTGAAAGTTCCAAAGCTGTAGCACATATGGTTGATTTGTTATGAATTTTCAAAGTTTTGAAATTTAGAGGCTTGCTGTAGTGCCACCATCAGGACTATTGTCTTGTGTTTCCAGTTGAGGACATCTGGCATGGGACTGGACCTTTATGAAAAGTTGGGGTAGATTTCTCATATGGAAATGTTGCATGAGCTGAGGCTTTAACTCACAATCTTCAACACCAAGAACCATCCTCTATCTCACTGAGGTAACTGGCAAACAGAAATGTCACATGTAGCTTCACAAATTGACTAAGCCAGTCACCTGTGTGCAAGACAGCAGCTGTTAGTGTGTAAAGGCAGATTTCAAACGGCTGTCAAAAATTCAGTTAGTAAGACAAAAATCCAAAAATACACAAATTGCATCTAGACAGCATGGAGATGTTGGTAATTTGTTTTTAACAATGATTTATTGGCTCCATAAGCGAAAAACTGATTTTAAAAATGCCATTTTTGCATTGACTCCAATTGTTCGCATGAGAACAAAATTCAAAATGCTGTAAAAAATTCAGTTTTTGAGATAAAATTCTGATATTTTCCAAACATCATCTACCATGACTCCAAAATTTTGTCATTTTTTAAATGAACACTGAAAATGTATTTAGCAAGAATTTGCAAGTATATGTTTACAATACCGTTTACAGTCAAACATTTTGATGCACTGTAGGCTCAATTTTCGTTAAATCAAAAATCTGTGGGGATCGTTTGTGTAGGACAGTCTGAAGATGCTCTGTAGCAAGTTTTTTGTCAATTGAGCAAAAATTGTGGGAGGAGATAGGTTTAATAAGTTTTACAGTTTTTGAAAAAAACAGAGTGATGGACTTCATAATTTGCAATAGGTTTAAATGTACAAAAGTTGTATTGTATTGTATTGTATTGGGGCTACATTTTGGTGAAAGTTGCAAATCTGTAGCACATATGGCTGATTTGTTGTGAATTTTCAAAATTTTGAAATTTAGAGGCTTGCTGTAGCGCCACCATCAGGACTATTGGCCTGTTTTTGCAGCTGAGGAAATCTGGCATGGGACTGGGCCTTTGTGCAAAGTTTGGTGATTTTTTGCGCATGGGAAGTATGCTTTCCTCGGAAGAAGAAGAAGAACATGCAGCAAAACAATAGGGTCCTGGCAGCTTAGGCTGCCCGGCCCCTAATAAGAGACAACATGTTAAAAGAGTTGCAGCAGTTTTAAGTGTAAAAAGAAATGGTTTCAGACCTGTATCAGGAAAGTCAGAGTTAGTTAACGGCTGAAGTGAACAGATACATTTTTAGCTTTCTTTAAAAAATATTTCGTGAGCTGGCTTCCCTGATATCTATAGGTCGTGTACTCCACAGCTTTGGGGTGTAACTGACAAAGGCAGCATCCCAGATCTTCTTCCGGCTGTTGCTGGAAATCTCCACTAAACCAGCAGCAGATGAACGCAGTGTTCTTGGAGGCAAATAGTTAATGAGGAAATTAGCAATGTAGCTGGTTCGGGGCCATTGTCCAAGCTTTATATACAAGAAGAAGGAGCTTAAAATCAATTCTAAACGTAACAGGAAGCAAGTGCAGAGCAGCTCAGACCAGCCTGATGTGCTCTGGTGGTTCTTGTTCATAACTGAGCTGCAGAGTTTTAAATTAGCCCTTTTAAAGTCCGTCAGTAAAATTGTCCAGTCAGCTTGGAATAAAAGCTTGAATCTAAATGCTTCGAAACACATAATAGTCAGGAGGTGCACTTCTGAAGAATCTTATATATCTTTATATTAATATTAATACATCAGAGATATGGATACTGCAGTATCTTTTGTTGGTGCATTTTTGTGCAATCATCTGGCTTTTCGGTACCAATACCAATATGAATTTCAATACTTTTCGATACTCTTCGGTACTTTTCCTAAGGAAAAGTCCTTTTGGATACAAACCTTTAGAACAATAAATAGTAGGGGTGTAACGGTACCATAAAAATCATGGTTCGGTAAGTACCTCGGTACGGACGTCATGGTTTGGTAACTCAAATGTTCCACCAAGTTTGTGTTGTCTCCCTTTGCAAGGCAGACTTTCACTTGTCTTTTTTCACGTGTGCCAGCTGCGAATGTTGATACAGGTGTTGTCTTACACACCACTTGTGCAATCTGTGCTCCAATAGGAACAAGAAAGGTGTTTGTGTGCATAAATGAGTAAAATAAATTAACTAAATTAATGAATTGAATCAATTTCAAAGTACCGGTATTTTCCAAATGCAGTATAGTACCGTTTGGAATACTTTAGTACCGCGGTACTATTTTAGTACCGGTATACCGTGCAACACTAGTTTGTCCTTCTTTTTGGGTTACATTGCAGTGTAGTTTTAACATGTTGGTCTCTGATGTGCTCTCTCCATGGACTACAATATCTTCCAGGAGGGTTAGATATACCATCTTAACAGCTGCTTGGTGGTAAATCATAATATAATATTTTATAAACCCTCCATACCTATTAAAAGGCTACCAATTAATAATAATGGAGCATGAACCATAGATGACAATATTGCAGTAGGCCAGTCTGGAAGTTATGAATGCATGAATGCAAGTCTCTGCAGCTGAAACAGAGAGGGATGGCCAGAGGTGGGCAATGTTTCTGAGATGGAAGAAGGCTATTTTGGTGATGTGTTTGTTATCACTGTCCGAGGGCTGCGGTAGAATGGCAATGAGGATGTCAGCTGACCAACACTCGCTACCCGGTCCCTGGTTGCGGCGATTTGCGATGCTAGCCAGCTAGGAATGAACTAGTAGCCAGTACAGTACAGCCCTCCTTTGGCTAGCTAACATTTAGCCGTGTTACTTACTGATCCATTAGAAAGAAAGCTAGCTGGACATTGGTGTTGAAGCCTCTTTGGTCACGGAGCTCCCTCCATCTCTTGAATGCCTGACTGAGGTTTACTCTTGTTTTTCCTCTTCTTTTATCACTCTCCTTTTTGTGCATCCCCGCCTCCTCAGACAGATTAGCTTGTTTTCTTTTGGGAGGCCGTTTTTCACTTATCTCCAAACTTTGTCCGTCTGCCATTGTGCTCCTGACTCAACTATCTCATGCCTCGGCCAGTTCCTCATAAGGACCAGCTCCAGTCCCTGATTGGCTGACCGACCAGTTTGGCAATACATGACGCATGCATGCCGTAAAGCAGATTCTTTCCGTGAAAATTCGTCCCCGGTGGCAGAAGCTCTGAGAGAATGTGACTTAAAAATAGTCTTTTAATGTGCAGTTTTTCATACTAATAGTCTAGGACAGTTTATAACGAACTTTAAAGCCTTCTGGCTTAACCAGTGTGATTCTTGACCGACCACGATGTCCAATTCTTGTCCAAAATAAGAGGTTGTGAGAGGAGGGCACAAAGCATTGCAACATCCTGAGCAGACTACACCGGTATCAGAGAATGCTAATGCTACTAGCGCCCTTAATGCTACGCTGCTACAGTCCATGATGGACTCCCTCAAGTGCAACATATTCAGGAAAACTGATGCCCTGTCCACGAGCCTGGGCTGTGAAATATTGTCAGTGAGACAAGAATTCAAGACCTTAATTGAACCACTCCAGCGTACACTGGAGGAACTGAGGAACGTAGGGCTGTTCAGAAGGATTGATTAGGTTCATTTTGTCTTCTTTTTTAAAATTGTTCAATATTTTCTTATCTTCAGACAAAAAGTGTAGGAGATGTTTCTTTTACCTGCTTGACAGTTTCGACTGTGACTCCAGTCTTCCTCAGAAGTGTCACCCTACGTGTTGCTGACGTGTCATTTATCAGCTGGCCGGCTATTGCAGCTATTTCATCTATGCAAGGTGGCAAATGACCAGCATCAGATTGCTATCCAAAGAGTATTACAGAAAATGTCAACACAAGTTAGTCCCTGTTTTGACTGATACATATCAGTCAAAACAGGGACTGGGACTTGGGACAGGGACTTTGGGAATCATTTCAGTCTCTTAGTTTGCCCCCAACACTCAATCAAGCTTCCATTTCTCTTACTTTAAAAAAGAATAAAGATCCTCTTGCCTGCTCTTCCTACCGACCAATCAGTTTCTTAAATGTGCATTTTAAATTGCTGTCCAAAATACTCGCCCTACATCTGGAAAACTTGTTACCAACCATTATCTCTCTGGACTAAACAGGATTAATAAAAAATAGGCACCCTTTTTCTAAATTTAAGACAACTTTTTAACACAGTATATTATTCCCACGTGACTTCTGTCCCAGAGGCTGTGATATCCCCAGACGCCGAAAAGGCCTTTCATTGCGTGGAGTGGAGGTATCTCTTTTACACCTTAGATAAGTTTGGCTTTGATAAGAACTTCATCTCATGGGTGAAGCTACTGTATTCATCCCCCCTGGCCTCACTGAGGACTAATAACATCCTGTCAGTATACCTTCTCCTCCCTCGTACCAACCGGCAGGGCTAAGTCCTCTTTAGTTTGCCTTAGCTGTTGAACCCCTCTCTATCTGTACACAGCGGACTTCTGCTACAACTCTGAAACGTGTCCCATCCAGAAGTTTGCAGATGACACGGCCATCATGGGATGTATCAGAGACGATGAAGAGGAGGAATACAGGAGCCTGGTGAGGAACTTTGTTGTCTGGTGCCACACAAACAACCTGCAGCTCAACACCTCAAAACTCTGTCATATCTTAGAGAGCTCATAGTGCCATATTATCCCACCAGAGCACTGCGCTCTGAGAACGCAGGGTTACTTGTGGTCCCTAAAGTCTCCAAAAGTAGATCAGGAGCCAGAGCCTTCAGCTATCAGGCTCCTCTCCTGTGGAATCATCTTC
>NC_065517.1:842504-850134 GCF_006386435.1 Epinephelus moara | reverse complement strand
TGTCGTATGCTGTAAAGCCCTGTGAGGCAAATTGTGATTTGTGATATTGGGCTTTATAAATAAAATTGAATTGAAATTGAATTACGAGTCCTATCTAAATCATCCACAGGGACCACTGTGTAAACTGCTCCCTCACCAGCAGGAGCCCTCACAACTTGGTCAACCAGAGGCCTTGGTCCCTCAGGTACACCAACTGGCCCACCGGCAGAGGTGCATTCCGGACATGCTGATCATGTCTCTCTTTGCGTCGGCCAGCTGCAGCCAAAAGTCGCCCACGAGCACTCTCGAAAGCAACTCTAAGTCTGGCTCGATGTTCAGCAACCCAGTCCTGTACTTCACCCAGCACTGGATCCTGAACACGACCAAGAAGGAAGTCAACGGGGAGACGAGGCTCCTGCCCAAACATCAAGAAAAACGGTGACTCACCGGTGCTCTGATGTGGCGTGGTGTTATAGCAAAAGAGCACCTGTGGCAGACAAGAAGCCCAGTCCCGTTTCCGGGAGGCTGGCAAAGTACACAGAAGGTTATGGAGGGTTCGGTTAAACCTTTCGCATTGACCTTTACCTGCCGGATGGTAGGGGGTAGTACGGGACTTGGCAACACCATACAAAGCACAGAGCTGGTAGATCAAGGAACTCTCAAAACTCCTGCCTTGGTCTGAGTGCAGGCGACTTGGAACACCAAACTTGTAGAACCATTCAGTGACCAAAACCTGGGCCACCGTTGAGGCCCGTTGGTCCCGGGTGGGGACAGCCATTGTAAATTTACTAAACACATCAGTCAAAACCAAAACATTTTCAAGCCCATTACGAGAGGGCTCAAGCAGCGTGAAATCAAGGGCCAAGATCTCGTTTGGCCGGGATGCAAGCAGATGGCCCATATGACTATGTGGAACCTGCCCCGAGTCCTTGGCGATTTGGCAGCGCTCGCACCACTGGACCCAGTTCTTAATATCTGATGACATCCCAGGCCAGTAGCAACGTTGCTGGACCAACTCTGTGGTCCTCTCTATGCTCTGGTGACCATGCTCCTGATGGAGCTGATGCAGCGTTTCCTGCTTGAGCACAGCAGGCAAGATAAGTTGAAGAAACTCTTCTCCGCCGTCCGAACGAAAGACCTGGCGGAAGAGCACGCCATCTTCTTCAACCAGGCGGTCCCATTGGCGCAAAAGTGCAATGGCAGGCTGGGAAAGCTGCTGCCTCTCAGCTGAGGTGGGAAGGGACCCACGATGCCAAAAAACCAACACCTCCTTCAGCAGAGGGTCGTCATCCTGCATGCAGTGAAGATCAGACGCAGAGTGGGATGGAAGAATGGAAACCAAAGACTGAATGGCAGACACAGCAGGACCCGGATGTGAATTTTGCTGAATGTCGCTGGGGATCAGAGTGCCAGGCAACGGTGGAGGGGCCAAATGGGGGCCAGATACATACTGTCGTGACAGTGCATCGGCGTTCCTGTTGCTGCGCCCAGAACGATATTTAATTTCAAGATCGAAAGCAGCAAGTTCGGCAGCCCACCTATACTCTGCAGCTCCAAGTTTAGCAGATTGGAGGTGACTCAACGGGTTATTGTCTGTGTACACAACGCACTTGTGCCCCCACAAATATTCCTGGAACTTCTCCATCACAGCCCACTTGAGCGCAAGAAATTCCAGCTTCATAGAGCTGTAGTTGGACATATTGCGTTCAGTGGGCCGGAGACCCCTGCTGGCATAAGCCACTGGTTTCACACCACTGTCTGTCTCCTGTGAAAGTACAGCGCCAAGCCCATTATGGCTGGCATCAGTCTCAAGGATAAAGGGGCGTGTAAAGTCAGCGTAGGCCAGCACTGGGGCGGAGACCAGCCTGGACTTCAGAGCACTGAAGCCCTCCTCACACTGAGGAGTCCATGCAGCCCCCAGTGCCTGACCTGACCCCTTTCTTGACTTGGTACCAGCGAGATCAGCCACCAACTGATGCAAGGGTTTGGCCAGCTTGGCAAAACCCTCAACGAAGCGCCGATAGTAGCTGGCAAAACCCAAAAAGGAACGCAGCTCTGAGATGTGACAGGGGCGCTGCCAACTAGCCACGGCTTCAATTTTCTTGGGGTCTGTAGAAACTCCCTGGCTCCAAATGACATGTCCCAAGTATGACTCCAGCCCTGTCCTTTCCCCTTTTGGCCCAGTATTTCGTTGTGGTATAGACTGGGAATCCTGAGCCTTTTTAATAATAATCTGTGTAATAAAGAATATTTTGATACCTTGAACACCGTCTCCTGCCCAGTGGTGATCCGAACCTGTGTGACCTTTAGCCTCCCTAAAAATAGTAACTACTTCTTGGGGCGAAATTCCCCAGGTGGCGTTGTTCGGCAACACACTCATCCCCACCCTCCACTTGCCACACATACAAATACTGTGTTCTGTTTATACTGTGAATACTGAATACTATGTACAGTTTATATATATTATATAGACACACGTGTATATATATATGTATATACATATATATATATTTCTCTCTATTCTTCCAGTGTTATTTTATTTTATATTATTTATGTATATGTATATTTAACAGTGTTGTGTGTGATATGGAACTTCAATTTCCTTGAGGGAACCTCCCAAAGGGATTAATAAAGTCATGTCTAAGTCTAAGTCTATTGCGTTTCGTTGTGACCCTTGTATTACAGGTGTTATCACTGTCTGTCCCTGCGCTTTTGCTACTCTTAACTTATTTGGTGCTATAGCCAGTTATAAAATGAACTCAAATAAAAGTGAATTATTTCCTTTAAATAAGGCTGCGCATGATTATCCACTACATAGCCTACCATTTAAAACTGCAGTGCAAGGCTTCACTTATTTAGGGATCCAAGTAACTGGCAAATTTAGAGACCTTTATGAAGCTAATTTTGCTCCCCTTTTTATTTGTGTACAAGAGGATTTTCACAGATGGTCAGTGCTGCCCGC
The DNA here is from genome assembly GCF_006386435.1 of Epinephelus moara. Classification (NCBI taxonomy): domain Eukaryota; kingdom Metazoa; phylum Chordata; class Actinopteri; order Perciformes; family Serranidae; genus Epinephelus; species Epinephelus moara. The sequence goes on along the minus strand of NC_065517.1, from coordinate 847,193 downwards.
ATTAATTCCATAATTCCAGATGAATACTCTCCCTAAATTCCTTTATTTATTTCAGTGTGTAACTATTTTCCTCACCTATAATGTTTTCAGTAGAATTGACTCCATTTATTAGAAGACATGACAACCTGCACTTCGCCAACTGGGTGTGGCCAGGCAGATTTTGTAAGTTTGGCACACCGTGCGCCCTGGCGCAGCTACTCCTCTTTCCCACCTCCGTCCCTCCTACCGGCGCAAGTCAGAAAGAGGGAGGAGAGAAGGCGTGGAGTGGGTTTTACACACATCACACCAATCAAATGAGCCCCTCTCCTCGCCCTTAAATGCGCCGCGCGAAGGCGTAATGAGAGTTTACTCAATTCGCCATGGCAGAAGAGAGCAGCAGCGTCAGACGGCCAAACTTCTCCCAGGAGGAAACTGATGTTTTGGTCCGGGAGGTCCAAGCTCGCAGTGTCCGAATATACGGAACTGCGAGCAGACCTCCACGGGCTGATGATGCAAAGGTAGCCTGGGAGGAGGTCACCACAATTGTAAATCAATGTTGCGTTTCTCTCGTGCGCGCGCGCTCTCTCTTTCTCTCTCGCAGTCTCACTCTGTTTCTTTTCTTTTGACTTTTCTAAGATGACAGATGCTGAATATATACTCCCTATCTGATGCTGTGGCTGTTTGTGGTTGGCTGAGAGGGATGTGAACTCATTAGTTTACAGGCTGTGTTAATCAAATCAGGTTGGGTTTCCATTACGCATGCCAAACGTGCCAAACGGTGCCAATTCCCTTTGATCTGACATCAGATGTGATGGGACAGTTGATATAGAGATACATTTATGTGCTGATTGCAGATAGTTGCTTTGAATAGTGGTTTTGTGGCTATTTATTGCATTGTTAATGTGCCTGATATTCTGGAAACCTGCCTGTGAGGTTTTGGTGACATGTGCGCACTGTCCGCCGGTCAGCCAAAATTCGGCTTACACCGGCTGCGCTCCCCCTGCGTTGACAGTAGACCTGGTTTCAGATGGCGAGCTTTTAGCGCACCTTCGGCGAAGCCTTTTGGCACGAAACTGTCACTGCGCCAAGCTGGATCTGTCGACACCTCCCCCTGCTGCGCTGCCACACCCATCTCAGCGCACCTCGGTCTGCCAAACTACCAAACTGAGCGCGCCTCGGTTTGCGCTGCTCAAAAGTAGCTCTGAGCGGAGTTCGCCACCCTGCGCCACCCTGCGCTGCGCCGGGAAACTAGAGCCCTTAGAATTTATCTGGAACAAAAAAAAAAAAAAAAAAAACTCCAAGGACACGCATTTTTTTTTTTACAGAGGCCAAAGGCGCAGGGAGGGATGGCTCTACAAAATTTTAGATTTTATTATTGGGCAGCCAATCTTATATATTTATATATAATAACATAAATTAATAACACCTTTGCTTCTTTTCAACAGTTATCTGAAAAATTGACCCTACCTCAACAATGCTTCTTTAGATATCTTAAGATTCATAGATTTGTTAAACATTCCTCAAGCCAGCCATCTATATATGCTCAAATTCATTCCCTGAAGCTAGTCTCTTTAAAACTCTATTAAAACACTTTGGGAAGTGGATCTGGGTGAGGAGTTTCCTGAGGAACTTAAGGAGGGTGTCTTTGATAAAGTGCACAAATCATCTATATGTGCAAAACATGGACTGATCCAGTGCAAAATAGTACACCCTGCTCAATTCACAAAAGTTAGGTGTAGTTAAGCACCGGCGAGCCATGTACACATGTTCTGGAATTGTCCTGCATTACAGACGTACTGGGGGGAAATCTTTAGATCACTGTCAAGGGTTACTGTAAAATCTGTTGAACCTAATGCTATGATTGCATTGTTTGGTGTAACTCCACCCACAGTCCCATTTTTTCCCATGAGGAAACTGTTCCACCCTTTGTTACCTTAATAGCCAGATGTTTGGTGTTGCTCAAGTGGAAGTCCCCAACACTTCTTCACACACTATGGATAAGGGAAATCCTTAATTTTGTCAAACTGGAAAGAATCAGGTGCATAATGAGGGGCTCCCTGAGGAAATTTTCCATGATGTGGGATCCCTTTCTCAAGCACGTACAAGAGCTGGACTTTCCAGATATTCCTAAATGAATGATCATCTATTTCACATTCAATTGTGGTGTGACGGGCAGTTGTCCGACCAACAACCATTATATTATGTTTTAGAATTTAGTGTAATTTTTATCATCATGTATTCTTATATTTCAATATCATTACTATGTTGTTTTGTTCTTTGTCTTGTTCTGGGTACTGATTTGGTTTGTAGTATTTGTCTTGTCTTAGTCCTGTCTTGGTTTTGTATTGCTCTTATTTTTCTTACTACTTACTTTTTTCTTGTGTTACTATTGGGCTGTCCAAATATTATTGTGCTTTCTATGTGCTCTATTTGGAAAATCTCAATAAACAGATTTGGGGAAAAATAAATAATTCATGAGGATGAAAATATGTCAATTTTATAGTTATTTACTACATTTGACCAATACATTAGTAAAATTCTAGTTTAACCTGACTTTTTCAACTGTATCACTGTTTCTATCTTTCGCTTCCATCTTTGCCTTCTTCTCTATCCCCAATCCTTGCTTTTTTTCCATCTCTGGGTTTACTTCTTTCTTTCTTTCTTTCTTTCTTTCTCATCTCAACGTCCCCTTCTGTTGTATCTTCCCCTTTTTTTTCTCACTTTGTCCCATTTTGTTTCAGTTTCTGTCCCTATCGCTTTATCTTCCTGTGTCTGTCTCTTTTTCTCTCTCCTTCCTCTATCATTTCAACCCCCTCCTTTCTCTCCTCTCAGCCCCCCTCTCCTGCTCGCTCTTTGGTATCACAATGATGGTGTGGTTTGAACCAGTAGAGACTGGTTTGGGGATGAGATCATGAGAGCATGTCTTGTTTTTGACAGTGGGAGTCCATTAGGCCTAAAGGTCACAGCAGCAGAGAGGTCACTTCAGTCACCACACACACTGCAAATGAAAAATGGAGCTGAGGGGAAACGTCACACAACAACAAACAAACAGACAAAACATACATCTTTCCTTTTGATGAAAAGTAATTTCTATGCAGTCATGGATTCAGTCAGATCTGATAGATTTTTCTGTTCAGGTCACTATCAGGCCTAACGAATGAGCTCCAACAGGACACTGCGCTGTTCTCTTTCACTATTTCATAACGTCTGGGTCACTGAGCTCCAGTGTGACACAACTTGCGTGATTCTGACAGAATAAACACGCTATGTCTCACTCACAAAGGCAAACAAACACAAACGCACTGTAGAAAAAAAAAAAGGCAGGCATGCTAACTTTCACACAGCACCAGATGGGACTGGAGCAATTGTTTTTTCTAAGAGCAGATGCAGGAAAGGACACCCATGCGGAATGACAAATTTAGCAGCCTCAGGGGACAGGAAGTCAGTGGATACAAGAGACAAAACCTGAGCAATATTATATAATCTGATATTGTACTTTGTGGCACAGATCTTAATATGTTGCAGTTGCTGGTTCTCTTAAATTTTGCCTGAAAAAGAAAAACAATTCTATTTCATTTGCTAAAGTGTACTTCTTTGGTTACTGTGTTTGGTTAAAGCTACAAATGGCAACTTTTATTAAAAAATTACACTTTTGATGAAGCTGTCTCTATAACACATTCTCACCCTGACCTCAGCACATATCAGTGATTGATCATGGATTTTTCACATCGAGATATGACTTGCAAGGTACCCTGGGTGTTTTTGTTGTTGACGTTCTGGGCCTGTTACATGCTTTATGTGTTTTCAAAATATACTTCCATTTTCTCAGGAAATGTACAGTTGCATACAATCTTTTTCAAAATGAGCGCACTACGTCATTACAACACTGCAAATTGACATTTTTCATCTGTTAATCTGTACACCTCCAATCTGTATTAAATCTGTCATCTTTATTTCACGTGATCTCTCCTGATTGAAATAGATTTTTTTTTCACAAAATATCCATCTCATGTACTGCTGTGTGGAAATATAACAGGCTCGGCAGTTATAAGATAAAGTTTATTAGTGGATAGCCCCTTGAGATGAATCATCTCGTTTTCAAGGGGGTCCTACACAAAACATACAACGCACTTCATTACAATGAACACAATCAAAACATACATACATAGCTCTCATTTACCAACCCACCCCCACATCATTCCCATAAGCCCACAATACCCTCACAAAATAAAAGGGATATATGCCACAAGACACCTTGAGCATCAATATACTATTACTACACTACTACTACCACCGTCACCACTATTGTTACCACCAACAACAACAATAATAACAATAACAATTAAAGCTGCAAGCAGCTGTGATCGGACCCTCGCTCTCCTGCGCCACCGCTGGGGGCCAGCAGCACGCATCACTGAAGCGGTTATGTGAAAACTCAGAGTAAGTTAAAGGACAACTTCGGTATTTTTCAACCTGGGCCCTATTTCCCCATGTGTATGTGTACGTATGATATGTGTACGTATGATTCATAGGTACAACTCGTTCTAAAATTGGTTCAGTATTGAGGGAGGCGGATACAACCGGAGCCGCGAAACAAGCTAAAACGGTAACGGGGGCAAATGCGTCCCGTATAAGTTTGCGCATTAAAAGTGCTTTTTTCGCCACTGACCGGTTCAGATCGCCAGTGCTATCTCTGTAAATAGCATACTA
>NC_065517.1:842165-842472 GCF_006386435.1 Epinephelus moara | reverse complement strand
CACTGACCGGTTCAGATCGCCAGTGCTATGAGTGCTATGAGTGGAGTCAGCTGTCAGTCAGTGTTGGAGCAGAGAGGGGGAGGGCTGCCCCGTTGGGTACTGTAAGTATGTGTGTATGAAGTGTGTGTTTTTTCGCCACTGACCGGTTCAGATCGCCAGTGTTATCTCTGTAAATAGCATACTAACTTAGCCTTTCCCTTACCTCTGGGCTGTGTGATGTCACGAGCTTTGCTCCACTGTGTCTGTAGCTCTCTCTACTCGTGGGACAGCCGTTTTCTTGAGGAAGAGGTGTTTCGGGATTGGATGT
>NC_065517.1:806891-838701 GCF_006386435.1 Epinephelus moara | reverse complement strand
ACTTCCTGTTGGGATTTTACCATGACGTCAAGAGACTTTTTTGTGCGTCTTGGTATGATACATGTGCGTACCAAATTTCGTTTGCCTACGACAAACTAACCCCAAGGGGAGGGGTTTTTGAAAATTTGTAGGGGGCGCTATTTCGGCATTTCGCGTCAACCATGCACAACCGCCTAAAAATATTGAATTTCGAATGTGGCCGGACGAATGTGGAAAGTTAGAAGCATTTTGAAATTTGGGAAAGGGGCGAAATTGGGACACGAAATGTCGGAATAATAACAATAATAATTAAAGCTGCAAGCAGCGATGAACGGGCCCTCGCAGTCCACACGCGTCGAGGGGCGTGCACCTAGATGTCTTGTCAGCTGTAATAAATTAAAAACATAAACGTTATCTCTTACTTACATTTCCAGTATACAGGTAGGCACCCAATCCACGTATGTATTTTTCCAAAAAGTAGAAGCTGAATACATGCCCAATAGTTCAAGGTCTTCTGACTCTTTGAAAGTTGACATTGTGTGTCTAGCTCAAAGTATGAGGGACAAGAAGAGGCTGAAAGTCGATGAGTTTTGAAGAGGATTTGAAGATTTTCCAATTTACTTCCATTCACACTAATTAGACTGCCACCAGAGCGCCACCTATTTGCACCGAATTTTGCACAAACTCTCATCGGGCCATGGAACACAGATGCTGTGTGCAAAGTTTCATGCCAATTGGTGAAATTGCCTGGGAGGAGTTCGAAAAAGTAGGTTTGCGACATTTTGCGAATTTGCGGAAAAAAAACGCAGGCGGAAATGGGCGTGGCCTATACCACAAGATTCAGCACTGAACGCGTTGAAAGTATATGGGAGTTATGAGCCAAAACGCACTTTCCTTAATAATAGCGCCACCTAGTGGTGGAAATTCAGGACGACAATAGTTTATAAAAAATTTTGCCAGGTGTGACTTATATTCCAAGTTTGGTGAGTTTTGGGGTATGTTCAGGCAGTGAAAAATGCAATCATATGGGCAGAAGAAAAAAAAAAAATATATATATATATAAATAATCGTGAGAAAAACAATAGAGACCTCGCAGGTCTCCTGCTCGGGCCCTAATAATAATAATAATAATAAACAGCGCGATTACAATAGGGTGCTACGGACAACTTCGTTGTCGCTTGGGCCCTAATAATAATCATTCGGCCAACCAGCACGTACGTTCTGCGCATGCGTGAGAGGAAATAACTCGGGAAACCGGAAGTCCGAGGAATGCATGAAATATAAACAAAGAAGCTAGCGGTTGCCTAGCATTTTCACGCCACTCTCGTTCACCACAGATGGTTTTGTGTAGCTGATAAAATCACTGATAAGTTGCAAATGGCACTGGCATTGTCAGCCCTTGGTCTTTTGCTTGTGGAAGAAAAAAGGAAGACGCGGAGAGGACAAATAAGGTAAAAACCGCAAGAAATGGATGAAATCATGGATACTGCAGCGACAGGCTCAAGGGGCTTTCCCGAACCTGTGTCGAGAGCTGGAGACAAATGAAACCTTTGATTTTTAAAAATTTCGCTCGGCTCTTTCCTGTCCAGTTTTGAATAAATAATTCTTGTTGTGGTACTCCAAGCCCTTTCAGTATCAGTATTTAAACCGTGGCTGTATTTAATCAGAAACAATTCATTCAAAACTGTCTTTTAATCTTTGTTTGTATGTTCAAATATCACAAGTTGTGTAGAATATTTACTGTATGGGTGTAGGGACAGCTGTGAATGCTCTTGACTGTGGAGGTACATAAGTGGTCTGGACAATCTTTTTAGTATGTAAAAACACTACATTATCCTAGCCAGACAGTATTGTGTGACGTCAATGCATGGAATGGTGGTATTCATGTCCTTTCAGTAGCAGTACTTGAAATGCTGAAAGTATTTAATCCATAACAGTACATACACAACTGATTTTCAGTGCTTTCTGTGCAAATAATTCACACTGTCTGTAGTATAGATAACTGAGTTATGTGCTTGTTATGTGCAGCAATCTACCAGGTTTTAAAGGAGAAACACTTGAAGGTATGTGTGATATGAGGTTTATAATGCTGTCTGTTAAAGTTATTAGGGGTCTGATATATGAAAATAGCCATCATCGGTTTTACATTGTATTTTCTTGTTTTTCAGTGCCCAGACACAATTGAAGAGTGGCAGCAAGTGGATTCCAGGCTCAGTGGAACTTCCCAAACTGCCTAGGTGCTCTGGATGGGAAACACATCAACATTTGCTCCCCCACCAGGAACTGGATCAACATTCTACAACTACAAACATACATTTTCCATAGTCCTAATGGCACTGGTTGACAGCAAATACAAGTTCCTTTATGTAGATGTTGGTTGCAATGGGCGGATTTCTGATGGCGGAGTGTTTGGTGGATGCTCACTGCAGGATGCTCTGGAGAAGAGAACATCCAACATCCCTGCCCCTGTATCACTTCCTGCTTCTGACCAACTGGCTCCTTATTGGATTGTGGCAGATGAGACATTTCCCTTGAAGGAGTACCTCATGAAGCCATACCCGAACCGCAGGCTATCTGTAGAGCAACGCATCTTTAATTACAGGCTGTCACGAGCTCGGAGGGTGGTAGAAAACACTTTTGGAATCCTAGCCAATCATTTTCGGGTCTTTCTAACCACCATTAACATTCATGACACTGCCAAAGTGGAGGACATTGTTTTGGCTTACTGTGCTCTGCACAACTTCCTGCGGACCGAGAGCTGTGACCAATACATGGCAGGGATCGTTGACCAGGAAGGACCAAATCATGACACTGTCCCAGGAAGATGGAGACAAGACCCTGACCTACAGCAGGCATCCCTGCCACACACAACCAATGCTACAACACGAGCCAAGCAGCACAGGGATGAACTATGCCGTTACTTCATGTCTGATATTCTTGCAGTGCCTTTTCAGTGGGGCAAAATATAGGAAATGTGTATGCCTATCCTGTTTCCTGTAATGGATATTGTAGAGTCTGACTGACAAGAAAACAACTTGGCTGTGTGTTTCAGGTCTATGGCTGTAGTATAAAAATACACAATGAAGTTTTTTTGCATGATACTATCTTGTCTGGAGTTCAATCTATTGAAAGTACACTCTCACAAAGTCATTGAAAGTACGCTCTCTCAAAGTCAAAGTGTTTTATTATCAAATGTGCAGGACAATGAAATTCTTATAAATGTAACAGTCAACTGCATAGCACAGAATTAAAAGGAACTATTTACATCTGTTACAACTTTGTTGCCACATCACAAACTAGGGCTGCTCGATTATGGCAAAAATCATAATCACGATTATTTTGGTCAATATTGAGATCACCATAATTTAACACGATTACTTTTTGACTCTTATTTTTGCATCCAGACGGTCTCGGTGTTTCCTCCGCAGGCTCTCAACGGAGAAACCTCCTCCAACTCCTCCAACGGCCTCCCAGCTCTCAATGGAGAGAGCCCTGCTAGCCTCACAGCCAGCCCGGGCTCTCAACGGAGAGAGCCCCGCTAGCCTCACAGCTAGCCCCGGCTCTCAACAGAGCGCCGGGGCTAGCTGTGAGGCTAGTGGGGTGTTAGTCGCAGCATGACCGGAGGGAAGCAGAGCCAGTTAGCCTCCACTAGCTTCCCAGCTAGCCCTGGTTCCACTGCCAATTCAACATGCTCAATCGGCCAAAAAGCCGCCGACGCATAAGTGCTGACGGTGTGGGACACACCACAAAAACTAGGCCAACAGACGCTCATCGACGGCCCGACAGCCGACCGTCGGCTTGGTGTGTCAGGGCCTTTATATGAGAAGAGGAAAAGATCGCTAGACGCTAGGCTAATTTATACAATGTAAAATGCCATTGACTTGTGCTAATAATGTTAGCATGTTGTATTGGTGGGGAAATGTGTCCAGATAAAGACAAGTGTTTGTCTGTGAATGCTGTGAGTTATAGTGAAGCTGATTTGCTTACTTGTGTTTGAAATTGTCCCTATTAAGCCATATTTAATGTGTGTTTTGAATCAACTAAACTTTACAGCACTTAACAGAATCCTCCACCACCAACTAGCATTTTGGAGGTGTAACTGCAGAGTGACACAAACACACCACAGCAGAAGTTAAACTAACGTGCAGATTTTTTTTTTCCCACTACTAATCGATTAGTTGAAGAGTATGTATGACTTTAGTCAACCAAGATTTTCTTTGGTTGACTACAGCCCTACTAAAGTGAGCCCTCTATTTTGTCTAAGCAGATATTAATAGTCTCAAGCTTGGAGTCCATGTGAGAAATCATGTCAAGCTTCATTTGTTGCATTCCCTCCCAGATAGTTTGGAGAGAGATTGAGCTGTGATCCATTGTGAGGCCTGCTGGCTTTCCTCCTCACAATGAGGAAAACTTGTGGGTTTGCTTACATGAAGTTACTCCAGTTTGTGATTTCTAAAGCACTACAAGTGGGTTTAATATCACAGATGGATTGAGTAATAAATTTCTCTCACAAGGACCTCAGAAAGCAAATGTTGTCAGCCAGCAGACTTGAGCTTCTTGCACACACTCACAGCAGGGCAGCCATCATTGTTATGACAAAAAGGTATAAGAGCTATCAACTATAGCTTTAATCACTGGAAAAGCTCTCAGACTTGAAAGTGTGAGGGGAAAAATCTGCCTCATATTTTCCTGCAACGGATGATTAGTAAAATTTGAATTTCAGCCTCATAGTTGTATGCCTCCACCAACCAGTCAAGTTACGGTTACAATTTACATCCACGTCCGTCCAGACTCACATGAAGCTATGGCAGTTGATAATGTTTTAAATATGGATGTTGCTGCAAAGAAGCTGCAAATTTGAATTGAAGGGGTCACCCAAGAACAAATGTCTCACCTTCTGTTCCTAAGTTAAGATGTTGAGTAAGTGTTTTATGCAGAACATTACGATGTCACAGTGAAGTTGACCTCCTACCTTTTGGATATATAATGTCATCACTTCATCATTTCATTCTATTAGATATTTTTGCGAAAATGTGTCCAAAATTAGCGGTTGAATTCTTCAGTTATGGTCAAAAACATGTTTTTTGAGGTCACAGTGATCTTTGACCCCAAATCAGTTCATCATTGAGTCCAAGTGGAAGTTTGTGTTAAATTTGAGGGAACTCCCTTTGCTTCAAGGCATTCTTGAGATATAATATTCAAAAAATGAGATAGATCCACAAACTGATGGATGGAGAGACAGACAAACAACCCGAAAACATAATGCCTGCAGCCACAACTATTGCCGGCAGGGAGGCATAAATATATATATATATATATATATATATATATATATATATATATATATATATGTGTATATATGTGTATATATATATTTATATGTATAATCACCCTCTAAGGGTGGTGTCTGTGTCATCCTCAAGCTCAGGTCGTAGGCTTTCTTGTAGTCAAGCCAGGCGGTGCACAGGTTGGTCTCCCTGCTCTTGCAGTCTCAGGCGACTGCTCTGTCTATCAGTAGCGGGTGTTGGCTCCTCTGGTGTTACTGCCAATTCCTTTCTGTGCTTCACTCATGTGTTGGATGCCCTGGTTATCTTAGCCGCTATGGTGCCTGACAGGAGCTTCCAAGTTGTGGAGAGACAGGTTATCAGTCTGTAATTGGATGGGATGGTTCCCTTCTGGGGGTCTTTCATGATCAAGACTGTCCTGCCCTGTGTCAACCATTCTGGTTGGGTCCCATCCCTTAGCAGCTGGGTCATCTGTGCTGCTAGGCACTCATGGAGTGGAGTTAGCCTCTTCAGCTAGTACTACTAGTACTACTAGAAACTAGTGATGGCCGAATGAAACCTCATGAATCATTTTCTTTATTATCTGAGCCCACTAGATGCTGCTTTTTCTTCAACAAAAGGTTTAAAACACACTGAATTGCCATTCTTTGAGCCTCTCTCTTTAAACCAAGAGTGCCATCTAGTGGGCTCAGAAAATAAAGAAAATGCTTCATGAGGCTTCATGAGGCCATCACTACTAGAAACTACAACTGAGCAAACCTTACTGTAGCCACTATAGCTGATCAGCCATCAACCCAAAATGACCAATTTAGACATCATGGAATGACACTGAATCAAGCAATTTTTTGTCAGTGTCAATACTGACACCTCTGTTGTATTAGGGCAGAGGTAGGTAGTTTTTTTTTTTAACATGATGTTTCTGACATGGCTGTGATACACACTGTGGTCATTGCCATACACTAGATTACACCATAAGTGGCAAACGTGATGAAAAGCCACCCAGGTAGAGCACTTTGTGGATGTTTGCTACTCTGTCTGACAGCCTCTCAAACCACATGGAATCTGCTCTCCTTATGCTGGAAGCCTTAAATGCTCAGTAGTACAGTGCAGTACTACTATCCCAAAAAGCTCCCAGGCTGCCGCACGTGTGTGTGTGTGTGTGTGTGTGTGAGAATGTATGAGGGAGAAAAAGAGAGAGAGAGAGAGACTTTTGACTTTTAGACCTCCTTTATTAAAAACATGTCCAGCAAGCACTAATTACAGCACTGTGCATCAAACAACCGCTTTCAGCAGCGCAGTGATGCGAGGAGAGGGATGAGGTGTGTGAGGCTGAGCCACTTGTCAGTTGTCAAAAGACAAGACGTGATTGTTTGTTTCGATTTACACCCGCCCCAAGAGTCCTACGTTGTAAACACAGCCAGCATGGTGAGGAGGGATTGTGTCAACTCGCGTCGCATGTATCTGTGTAGGAGCCTGAATGAATACTCCATGAAGTATCAGATGACATGGTTTACCATAGTTGCAATATGCGTTTGAAAAAGTGAGGCGCTAGGCGCTATCCGTTTGAATGCAATATATGATTTCAACGTTAGATGGGAGAAATTCCTACACACTGTGGCTTTAACAAGAACCCTTTTTTGTTGGTCCTCACAGAATACCTGGGCCCTAATATATAGAGCCCCGTAGAGAACCCCAGGCCCATCTTCCCACAGACAGCTGAGAGTACAGATAGCAGAGATGATACACGATGACATTCAGCAAACACACTCCTGCCAACCCTCTGAGCTCTCCATTAATTTCAGCGCTGGAAAAGGTGGAGGCTCCTCCCCCCTTGCCTGACTGAGTAAACACCCACATGCAAAGAACATAGTTGTCCATGTTGGGACAAACAACATGGCTGACTGTGAGAGTGAGATTTTAAAATGTGATTTTATCAGTCTTTTTAACCTTCTTAAGGACTGTAATAAATCTGTTTTTATCTCTGGAGTGCTTCCCACCTACCGCCGAGGCATCGGACGTTTTAGCAGGTGCACCATTTTTTAACAGAGATGGAATTCACCCCAGTAGACAAGGACACCCATGCACTCACTGCAAACATCTTCAACACTGTTTCCACACATGCATGACAGCCCATCCCTCTTATACACCTGGACACAACAACAACACATATCACTGATATTTCCTCTCTGTCACCATCATGCCCCGTGTTACCAACCAGCACCCCCTGCAGTCAACACATGGACACTTCAAGCCCTGCCTTGTCAATCCCAGTTATTATCACCACCAGACAAATCTGCAGAAGGACCTCTCAAGTTCATTTTCATCACCTCACACCGGTACAGTTACACCAACCAACAACTCATCCACCTCAAAACAGAACTCTGAACATGGCCCTTTTAAATGTCAGGTCGCTTTTAAACTAGACATTTATTATTATTATTATTATTTTATTTATTTTTTTTTTTAATTGTGAAACAATACAAGATACATGTAAGGACACGTAAAATAAGGCTACATACATACATAAAAAGACATACGACATGACGAAACAATTAGTGACTGTGCGTGCATGGGTGCGTGGGTGTGTGAGTGCGTGGGTGCGTACGTGTATTTTAACTAATGAACAGCAGATATAAATGGTAGCAACGACATACATAACAATAATAGTAATGATAGTAATAATAATAATAAGACGTAGTAATAATCAACAACAACATTATCATCATAGGCACTGAAGGGGGGAGACGAAAATAGAAAATAAACAAATAAATAAAATAAGCAAATAGAAAAAAAATAAAAAAAATAAACAAAATGAATACATAAAATAAAATAATAATAATAATTATAATAATAATTATAATAATAAAAGTATATATACACACACATACACACACACACATAATAATAATCATCATCATCATCATCAGCGCCATCATCATCATCGTCATAATGATAGTAATAAATAAATAAAGGAGGGATAAATAAAAATAAAGGGAGGAAGAGAAGCGAAGGATCTGCCTCGGATCCCCACACAGCCACAGAGCAGGCCGACCCCCGCCCATGTCTGCTACGGGACGCAGGGGGAGCAGGCTGCACCATGCGGCACCAGCCTGTAAACACCCACCAATCTCCCCTCCTCCGCACACCCCACTTGCCCTAAATATAAATATATACATATAGATGTGTTGGTCTGTGACTAGACATGTGGTGCATTAAAAACAAAGTGGGCATTGCAATGCGGGGCCCGCCCTACCGCCAGTCATCGCATGCATGCCCCACTTGCCCTATTCTTATTTTTGTTTGTTTGCTTTGGTTTGGTTGTGGTTTTGGTTTTGGTTTATGTTTTGTTTTGTTCCTTTCCTGAGCTGGTGTATGATGTATTAAAAAAGCGAGGCGTGCAACATGGACCCAGCCCAGGGTAGAAACCAGGGCGGAGGGGAGGCCAAGAGGGGGCCGGAAATACAGGCCCGGCCCACACAGGTTCACCGCCCCCCCGCGTCCACCAAGATCACTCAACAGCAGGCAGGGCCCAGCCCACCCCAGCCTACCATGGACCCAAGGCAGAGCCTATGTAATAGTTATATAATAATAATAGTAGTGACGACGACGACAATAATAATAATAATAATGATAATAATAATGATGATAATAAATCAATAAATCAAAAAGATAATAATATATATACATATATGTTTTCTGTCTCTTTCTTCCCCTTTTTTGTGTGCGTAAATGTGTATGTACATGTGTGCGTGTGCATGTGGTAGGATCTATGTGTGTATGTATGTATGTGTGTGTGCGAGTGTGTTGTGATGTCCTGAGAGGGCCAAGAGTTCTCAGCCTCTCAGGACATCACAACATGTACACGTGAGGATATTGATAATGTTATGGGTGATTGGCTGACAGACAAGAAAAATAAGTCAGATGGTATTCAGGATGTTAAGAAATGAATGAAAGCTGACCAGAAGGACTAAGGTTCTGTTGTGTTAATGAGAGGGGAGGATGCATATTCCAGGGAGATGTAGTCAGTGAGTAAGTTTTTCCAGTGAGCCAGATGTATGGTGTTCCGTGATTTCCAGTTCATGAGGATAGTTTTCTTGGCGATAGTTAGGGCCACAAGGAGAAGTCTATGGTTTGTTCCATCTAGGTTGAATGTTGATAAGTCTCCTAGAAGGCAGAGTGAGGGAGATAATGGGATGCGGCAGCCCATGAAGCGGGATAGTGACTCAGTGACTTCTTTCCAAAAGTGTTTGATGGGTGTGCAGTGCCAGGTGGCGTGAATGTAAGTGTCAGGACAGTTTTGTGTGCAGTGTGAGCATATTTCTGATGTGAATCCCATTTTATACAATTTTTGCCCAGTGTAGTGAGTTCTATGGAGTATCTTATACTGTATGAGTTGTAGGTTAACATTTTTAGTCATGAAATAAATATTTTTTACAGATTTGGGTCCAGAAGTCGGCATCAGGAGTAATGGAGAGGTCTTGTTCCCATTTTATTGAACGTAGAGATATGGTTTTGTCAGATTGTGATATTATCTTATATATTTTGGAGAGAAGTTTTTTTGGGGAGGGGATATTTATTAATTCTGAGATTACGGGGGGAAGGCATAGACTGGTGGTTCTAATATTGATTTTTGATTGAACAGATGATTTGAGTTGTAAATATTCCAAAAATTGTTTACTCCTGATGCCGTACTCCTGGACCAAGTGGGGAAATGATACCAGGGTGTTAGTATGAAAAATATGTTTTAGATGTGTGATGCCCTTTTCTGCCCATGTGTGAAAGTTGAGTGTTTTTTTGTTGCTCAAGAAGTCTGGATTATTCCATATGGGGGTGAAATTGGATGGAGAGAGAGAAGAGTTGGTGATTTTGTGAAATTTCCAGACATTTATTATTAATGACCTGATTTTAGATAACAATATTGACTGCATGTTTTTAACAGAGACATGGCTTAGCACAGATGGACCAGCTACACTCCTGGAAGCCTCACCAATGAACTATAAATTTTCATTTTCATCCCGGACTGGTAGGAGAAGAAGGAGGAGGTACAGCAACCATCATCTCAGCAGCATTTAGTTTTAAAAATATAACATTTGAGGAATACACATCTTTTGAACATCACTGCCTTGTTTTTAACAGTCCTCCAATTTTTGACTGTGTACAGGCCACCCAAAAGATGTTCAACTTTTATATCCGATTTCTCTGAGCTGCTCTCAGTCATCCACACCAATTTTAACAGAGTTATCATTTTAGGAGATTTTAATTTACACATACATAATCAATCAGACTCACTTGCTTCAGAATTTTTAAATATGCTAAATTGTATGAATTTTAACCAATATGTAACTCAACCCACACACAACAGAGGTCACATTTTAGATTTAATTATAACGTATGGTCTTAATGCCAATATTTCTTCAGTTGTGGATGTAGGCATTTCTGATCATTTTTGTTTTTGTTTTTTTTACTGTCAATGGTTTTTTTTATCAGGAAAACATCTCAGAAAGAACGGTGAGGAAGCGCTATCTTACTCCTGAAGTGACTGCAAGTTTTATTCATCTTTTATGTGACACTCCTTCCCACATTTTACCTTCTTCCTGTGATTTTATTGTTGACAGTTTTAACAGCAAACTTAAATCAACACTGGATTCTGTTGCCCCACTAAAATTAAAAAAGATTAAATCAAATCCAACCCCTCCCTGGAAAAAAGAGACAATAAAACAGCTAAAGAGGAAATGCCGCATAGAAGAACGGAAATGGAGAAAAACTAACCTAACCATCCACTACCAAATTTTCCGTGAACAGCTCATCACCTATAACAAGGCAATTAAACATGCAAGACAGTCATACTTTTAAAACCTGATCAGTGACAACCAGAATAACCCTAAGATATTATTCTCAACCACTGACCGTCTCATAAATCCTGTTTTTAATAATTTAAATAATGTATCGTCGAGTGAGAGGTGTGGGGAATTTGCAGCCCATTTCAAAAATAAAATTGACAATATCAGGTCAAATCTAGTTACAAGTCAGCAAACACAGCCCAGAACCTTGACTTGACTCTGCAAACACTGCAAAGTTTTGTCCTGGTTGATGCTAAAATGCTTGGTGAAGTTGTTTCTCAACTAAAACCATCAACTTGCTTTTTAGATCCCGTTCCTACCTCCTTTTTTATATCAGTTTATGGCTTTTTAGATGACGATTTATTGACCATTGTAAATTATTCCCTTCAGATGGGTGTTTTTCCAACTGCTTTTAAGACCGCATTGGTTAAGCCCCTTCTGAAGAGGAATGGTTTGGATGTTATGGACAAAGAAGAAAAAAGCGATCCGCACACCAAAAGAGCTCCCGTATGCAATTTTTCTATATGCATATAAAATCCTGAACATATTGTTTCACACAATATATATATATATTTCTCTATACATGATCGCATATGCTACTAAACATTATGTATATATATATATATATATATATATATATTATATTATATGATATTATATTTTATTTTATATGGCAAAATTGTCCTCCTATTGGAGATGTACCACGTGGTGTAATCCTTGCATTATGGGTATTTAAGATGGCGACTTCTTTGTAAATAATTAGCAGTCTGAAAGAGCATTACGCTCGAAACATCACGCAAAATAAAAAATTGCATACGGGAGCTCTTTTGGTGTGCTGATCGCTTTTTTCTTTTTTCATTTTTCATTTTTTCTTTTGATACTTTGTGATCCAGCACCCAACCCAGTGGGCTTCGGGGATGTGTGTGTCCTATTCTTTACTTTTGGATGTTATGGACCCCAATAATTACAGACCAGTATCCAATCTGCCATTTTTAAGTAAGATTTTAGAGTAGCTTGTTTTTAATCAGTTGAATGATTTTACCATTTCCAAAAGTATCCATGAGAAATACCAGTCTGGTTTTAGAGCTAAACACAGTACTGAGACTGCACTTGTTAAGGTTGTAAATGACCTTAGATGTACGTTTCGACCCAAACGGTCTTCCTCAGGCAACTTCAAAAGAAGTTGAAGTTGCCTGAGGAAGACCGTTTGGGTCAAAACGTTGCTTTTTTAGTCATTAAAAACTTACTGGGAGCTCTAATTCAGTGTGCAGATTTTCTTCTTCTTTCTGCATGGACCCCCATTATCCAGCACCTGACCTAAAGCAGGATTGGATGTGCGCACAACTACTCTGTCTTCATAGATGTACACTGGACATGAGAAAACTTGCAGTCCTGGTTTTATTAGACTTAAGTGCAGCTTTTGATACTGTTGATCATGGAATACTTTTAAATCAACTTCACAGCTTGATTGGTTTATCTGGTACTGTTTTTAATTGGGTTCACTCCTATCTTAGCAACAGAGAATTTTTTGTAAGTTTTAATGAATGTTCATCTATGAGCTATGAACTGAATTGTGGTGTCCCCCCAAGGCTCAATTTTAGGTCCACTTCTTTTTAATCTCTACATGCTGTCACTCGGTGACGTCATCAGGAGACACGGTATAAATTTCCACAATTATGCGGATGATACACAGCTTTACATTGCTGTGTCTCCTGATGACACAGGGCCAATTGATGCCCTTTTTAATTGTATTTTAGACATTAAGTCATGGATGGCAGAAAACTTCTTGCAGCTCAACCAGGACAAAACAGAAGTACTGGTTATCGGTCCTGAAGCACTGAGGGAAAAATTGAATTTTAAACTAGAAGCACTAGAATTAAAACCATCTGATATTGTTAAGAATCTAGGTGTGGTCTTCAACTCAAACTTAACCTTTGAACACCACATCAGACATATCACCAAGAACGGTTTTTATCATCTCAAAAACAATGCCAAAGTGCGTCCATTTCTTTCTAAAGCCAACACAGATACACTAATTCATGCTTTTATTACCTTTAGGATTGATTATTGTAATGTTCTTCTTTCTGGTCTTCCTAAATATTGCACCATTACAACTACTCCAGAATGAGAGCTTACATTACACCGATTTTAAAGTCTCTGCACTGGTTACCTGTGTGCTTCAGGATTGATTTTAAGATTCTTTTATTGGTTTTTAAAGCTCTTAATGGTCTTAGTCCATCTTATTTATCAGATTTGTGTTTAACTTATGAGCCATCCAGAATTCTCAGGTCTTCAGATAGAGGTCTTTTATTAATTCCTAAAGTTAGAACAAAAACTCACGGCGAAGCAGCTTTTTATTATTATGCTCCACGCCTGTGGAACAGCCTTCCTGAAGACATGAGAGCAGCTGCTAGTGTGGACATTTTTAAAAGCAAACTTAAGACTCACTTTTTTAGCCATTTGATTAAATTTTATTTATAGTTTTTATTATATCATTTCCTCTTAATTATATATTTTAATTTAGTCTTTTAGTTTACTTAGCCTGAAAAATAGATTTAAGATGTAGGGTGGTTGGAGAGCACGAATCACTGTGGAGAGTCCGATCAGGGCTCTGGTGGGTCTCAATAACCAAGCCGTGGGTTGCAGAGAGAGTTCTTTATTTTCTACTTGGTTGGTTCTTACAGGGCTTCTAGTTGTGGTTGTGTGTGTGGTTTCTAGGATGTACACAGAACAAACAGAGTGAAAACCCACACTACTGTAACCTTCATACAACAAAATGGTAGGCTAATGACCAATAGCAACTTAACAGCGTCCTACATTAACACACTGCTTATTACTTAGCAAAGTAACTTAACAAAGTAACTGCAGTTCACAAATAATAATATTAATATCAAACTGAAGTCTACTTACAGGACATATGGACGCACACATCCCTCTTAAACTGAAAAACTAGAACCTGGAACACCAAAAAACCGACTGAAAACTCTCAAAAACACCTGTAGTCTTCTCTCCCGTTCTGCTGGCGAACTGGTTTGAACTGGCTCCTGTAGCCAGTCAGAACAGCACCAGTGCACCACCTAGTGGCTTTTCAACATAGCCTTTTTATTGTATCATTTTAGTTGTTTATTTTATGTTCTCATATTAATGCTAACTTTTTAACTTTGCTTTGAACTATTTTTATTAAGTCATCTTTTAATTATTGTTATTATTATTAATTTATTTATCTATTTAATTACTTATTTTTAGCTCCTTTTATTTATTTGGTTTTATCCAGTCTCTGGTGTTTCCTCACTGCAAATTGCTGACAGTAAGATAGCGCTTCAGTTGCCTGCCTTCCAGTGCGTATACATATGTTATGTGTGAGAGAAGGTGTGTGTGTGTGTGTGTGTGTGTGTGTGTGTGTGTGTGTGTGTGTGTGTGTGTGTGGGTGTGTGTGCGGGTGTGCGGGTGTGTGTGGGTGGCGTTGGGTTTCGTTTGTTTTGTTTTGCTTGCTTTTATTGTGTAAAGCACTTTGTGCTACATTATAATGTATGAAAAGTGCTATATAAATAACGTCTGATTGATTGATTGATTGATTGATTGATTGATTGATTGATTGATTGACTGATTGATTGATTGATTGAAGGAGCTCAAGGCCAACACAGACAGGGAAACCAGCACCTGCCCTCTGAGCCCCTCCAAAAGTCTCAGAGACTTCACACTCAACTCCTCTGACAGCTGGTGAGGTGTCTTCCAGTCCAAGCCGTCTACTCGTCTCAGGTGGCCCAGTGTCACCATGTCAGCCCTCACAAAACAGCTCTGCAGGGTCCCAGAATAGGTGCTGCCCGAGGGGATCAGGGGGTTGTGGAAGATGGGCTCCTCCCACACCCAGGGTCCAGGCCCCACAACCTCCTCTCGAGTGTGCTGGAATATCCACCAGTTCTTTAGAACTGCGCCATAGAAAGGCAACAGTCTCATGATGTTCACAGAACCCCGGCTCAACAGGAAAAGCTGCCAGTCCAGTCCAAAACTGCTGGCCTTTCATAACAGTGCCCGTGCTGGATCTCCCCAACCGATGTCTGTACAGCAGCCTCAGGGCTATTTGGAGCCTAAAAGCCGCCACCCTACTTTGCAAGTCCATTAGTCCTTGAATCCACCAGTGTTCTCTAAAGCTTCTCCAGTAGGCCAGCAGTTGGGCTGAGAACTGCCAACTTGTGCCACAGAGAAGATGCCACTAGGTTGTTAATAATTAGTGTCCGACTTCTGTATGAGACCTGGGATTCACTTCCACTTTGCCAACCTCATGGCTATGGTCGATGGAACTCACAGTTTTTACTGACCCAGTTCTCCGAGCCCAGGTACACTCCTAACACCTTCAGTCCCTCCCTGCTCCACTCAAGACCCCCTGGTAGCTGTGGGACCCGTGACTCCCTCCAAGCCCCAGTCTTACCCCAGTTCACCTTTGCTAATGAGGCTCTCTGATAGATCCGCAATGTCCCCACCACAGCCTGAAGGTCCTGCTCACTCCTAACCAGCACTGACACATCATCTGCATAGGCTGAGACTACAATAGGGTCCTTAAAACCTAACTATAGCCCCACTCCACCCTGAACCCTCCTATGGAGCAAAGCTAGCAGAGGCTCACTTGCAATTGTGTACAGCTGGACTGACAGTGGACAGCCCTGCCTAATCCCCCTCTTTAAGGACACTGGTCTACATAGTGTTTCCCATACATTCATTTATCTGTGGCGGTGCGCCACGAATAAATTATCTCCGCCACATATAGATTTTTATGCTTTTGGCGCTACCTGTTCGACCTCGCTCATAAACACATTATAATGGGACTCACTGTCTGTGAATGTAGCTTGTCGTTACAATTCCGGTGCAATAGGTGGTGGTATGCATCGTAAAGACGCAGTTAATGCACCTGGTCCGCCAGAAGAAGAAGAAGAAGAAGCAGACGTAGTAGCAGAACGGATCCAAAGACCTCTCAGTAGAAATATGTGAGCAAACAAGTCCAAAAGTGGTCCGAACAACTCTAACTCATCATGTTATATTAGCCTGTGTCTGTATTAACATAGCTGGAAGCTCAACATGTGCAGAGACATTAACTCACGCTGTTAGTAGTGTTAACTGCAGCGCGAGTCCCGTAGCAGCTCGCCCCCGTTAATCAATTACAGCGGCTGCACCAGCAACGGGAGCGGCACGACAACCACCGCCTGTCGTGNGATGACAAACAGGCCGTAAGGTTCTGCTCGTTAGTAATTAACTCTGACGTTGGATGTTCACTCTTTCACACAGATGAGTATTGAAAAATATTTTTAATACCCCTCCCCCCCCCCGGAACACACCACCACAAATAGATTCCTGTCCTGTGGGAAACACTGGCCCCCCCACTACGTTAACCAGACAAGAGGCCCTGGCATACAGCATCTTCACCCCAGCAATGAAACACTCCCCAAACCCAAAAGCATGTAAGGCTTAACAAAGGCCTTCTCCTGATCTAAACTAAGAAGTCCAAAGTTCAAACTTGAGAGTTTTGCCAAGTCCATCATGTCACGTAAAAGGTGCAGGTTGTCATAAATTGAGCAACCGGGTACACAGTAGGCCTGGCTATTTTGTATAATTGTCTCTGAGTGTCCCTTTAGCAGATTGGCCAGAAAAGACTTTAGAGTCCACACAAAGCAGTGCAACTGGCCGCCAGTTTTTCAGGTCACTTAAATCCCCTTTTTTAGGCAGTAGTGTCAGCACTGCCCTAGCAGAGAGAGAGAGAGTTGCTGACTGCTCCTCTCAGCCCAACACACACACATACAGACTGAGTCAGCTAGTCTCAGTGGCAGAGTTGGCAAATTGCTCCAGTATGAAGGGCACAGGGGACAGACACACACATGGGAAATATTTTGATTAAATAGTTTGAAAATGTTACAGCAAAGAATCTCACTCAGCTGTAATTACTCTACACACATAAACTATTAACTAATATGCAGCTTAAATAGGAAATTGGCCCAACTGTGCAGAGCACATAAACCCCAATGTTAGACACACTATGATGTGATGGGATGTTCAGCCTTTACCCGTAAATTATCTGACATTTAAAGTATATCTTCAACGGATAAGCCTCCTCCCAGGCTGCATTAAAGCACGCTTAAAGTCAAATACATTTACAAACACATTCAGACAACCTCTCTGAATTGCTCCAGAAAGTAATGGATGTGGTTTCATTGTATCTTATGTGGCTGTTTATGGAAGGAACTAAAAGGGGTCCAATGGGACCTGAGTCATAAACACCCAATCATGGAAGAAATTGCACTTGATTGTGCATCATTGTGGCAGGAAGGGATAATGACTATCGTATGTTGTAGTTTTTGTGTATTCCCTGCGCAGACAACATGTGAAAGCAAAGAGGAGAAAGGGTTATCATGAGTGTCTGTCTGCCTGTCTTTGTCTGTCTCCTGTGAATAATGCAATCATTGAAAACCAGACACCATTTCTTAAAGACTACACTGTATTTAGATGTCTTTAAAAGCATTACTTAGTGTTGTGATTTCCCTTTTTGCCTTACCTACCAGATTTTCGAATTGGAACCCAAGAGGTTAAAAACTATCCCAAAACCCTCCCCAGATAGGCCTCAAACAGTCAGATAGTAATCCACGATCTCATGGAAGAAATACACTGAGTGAGCTTGTGTTTAATACAATAACAAATTTATTGCTACTGTTTTTCCCCAAACAAATCAACTACATTCAACCTTTTATTTCACAGTTGTCTTTCCTTCGTCCTCCATGTTTTTAGCCATTCTCGCAGTGTGGCTCTGTCAGTCAGTGTCTCAACAAGTAGCTATTGGATGGAATGCCATTACATTTAGTGCAGACAGTCATTGTCCCCAGAGGATGAATCCTACTGACAGTGATGATCCCCTTTTTTCATCAAGTGCCATCATCAGGACTGAATTTTGGATCACTCCAGAATAGCCAAGTACAAACAAAACTAACGACATTCCCGTCATCCTTGCAGATATTTTGTGTTTACTGCCTATTATCAAATGTTAGCATGCTAACACTCGAACAAATGTACAACAGTGCAACAAGAATAGTGTCATTATGGCTCGAGGTTAAGTAATTTAGTATTGTTGTATCTTGGTATAGACAAATATGAAAATTACCACAGTTAAATGCCTCTGCGAACCAGTCAAGTTATGGTTACAGTTTACATTCATGTCTGTCCAGACTCATATGTAGTCATGACAGGAGACAATGGTCAAATTATTATTACTGTACGTTTTTAAATGGTATATTGTATTGTGTGTCTGTCTGTACCACGTCTGTATGATTTTTGAGAGAAGCCAAAGACAAATTTCCACTGAGGTGGACAATAAAGTTATCTATCTATCTATCTATCTATCTATCTATCTATCTATCTATCTATCTATCTATCATCCATCCATCCATCCATCCATCCATCCATCTATCTATTAAACCATCCATCTATCTATGGAGCACAGAAGATATATAAAATCAGCACAGTATCAAGGTGGAGACCCAAGATTAGTGTCACCAATTCAGTATCTGACCAAATGTCTCCTCTTCTGTTTCTACATTATGAGGTTAAATAATGGCCAGAAAACTGTGTTTGAAGAACACAATGATGTCACAGTGAAGTTGACCTTTAAGTGGACAAATCTGAGGAAATTCTTTCTTTCTTTGGAGTGTCAGATCAACCACATCTGTGTGAGGGCCATGCAACTGGAAAAGTTGGGACTGTATGGAAGCGTACACAGCCGGGATTACGCAGTGGGAGAGCGCAGTCACAGAACATCTTGACTGAAGTAGCTGGCCCAAATGCACATGCATGCTGTAATATTGATGACCATTTGAGCGCGTTCATGTGTCTGATGGATCGTGTCATGCTGCAACACATCTGTGACTGTAGGGTGGCAGAGGCGCGTCGGTGTGGAGCGGTGCATGGTTGCCAACACAACTCCGCCGTGCACGATACAAGCCCCTTTTACACTGCCAGATTTTCCGCGAATGTTGGGCCATTTTGCCAGCAAGCTGCGAGCGTTTAGACACACAGAGCTGGATTGGCGAATTGATCCGAGGTGCCCAATTTTTCACCTCGTACGGTAGTCATATTGGCAGAAACCTTTTAGTTTAAACAGACCGAGGTGGCCTTCCGCAATGGGAGGGGCTGTTGAAGATTTGTGGGAGGAGCTGTTGATGACGCCGCACGTGCAAGCCACTGGCGGTGGATAAACAGGAAACAGCTGATAGAAGGACAGCGAGTAACAAGAGGGAAACGCAAACCTGACAGACACTGTAAAGATCAGCAACTGGGGAGACAAGGAATTGCGCGCCCTCCTTGCCCTTGCAAACGAAGAGGCGATTAAGCAGCAGATGACAGGAATGGCGAGGAACGGGCCGACTTACGAGAGAATTGCCGAAGGACTGACTAGCTGCGGCTTTTCTCCCACGTCACTGGTTACGTCACACGCCGAGCTACAAGTTGTGTTACTTGCTCACGCCCCCCATTGCCGCGAAAAAGGCGCATTCTGTATAAACAAAAGTAGGTAGGCGGCATTTTGCTGCACTCCCCTATTTTGTTTTTATACTGCCAATGCCGAAACAGGACTGATTGGGCTTTCCTGCAAATTTGCACAATTCCTATCTAAAAAGGGCTACAGAGAGCAGAGGAGAATTGTAACCATGTGCAGAAATGAATTTCATCCTCACATGCAGCTGCAACGATGGTCAGGCTGCACGTAGCCTGCAGAGTTTAAATGAAAAGGAGTGGAGTACTTTCACTTACGCGACATAATGTGTTCCTGTTTATCTTGGAAGGTGAGAGAGCTCAAACACATAATTAGCATTACCATGAACCTTTTCATTCCCTCTGAATGGGTGAGTGTTTCCACCTGAATAGGTTTCCAAGTCACTCACATCACCACACTAAATGGGCTATACAAACATTTGATGCAAACATTCAACAACACATCGTCACTGTCGATGTCTGAACTACCACATAAAAGTGACATTTTACAATTCTTCACATTATAAACTAAAAAATGATTTTGTCTCTTATTTAATGTTAAAGTTCATATGTAAAGCTGTTTCATCAAAATGAATGTTTTTTCCAAAATAATACATCCACAGAACATCTAGAAAGGTGTAGAATTAAAGTCTACATTTTCCTGAAAAAAATCATTACAGTAGAGAAATTGTTTTAGAAATTTTTACGGGCCCAAAATATGTCAGTATTTTTGATTTGGTTATGTGGCAACCTGTAGAATTGAAGAGTGGAGCCAGAGCGGGCGAGTGTGAGTGCGACACCTACTGACCGGGAAGTATGAATCCTATTTCTATCCCCTTTAATGTTATTTTAAAATTTAAGTCTCTTAATGAGCAACTTCTTCAAAATGATTTAAGTAATTATTTTTAGGCACTAAGTTACTTTCAGAACGTTTCTCATTATTCTGAGAGACTAACTCAATATTTTCAGATAGGGGCGACTTGGGCCAATTGTAACAACATTTTAGGTTTTCCTTAATAACTAATGTGTTTATAACACTAATGCTGCAGCAGATAAAGGTGGTCATTTTAATAACTTTATAACTTAAATACTGCTGGGTGGCTTATTGTAACCTGTAATAATATAACCTAGCAACAAATTTATATTATTGTACAAAAGTACTGTAACTAATAGGCCAAACAAAATCTTTAAGATAAAAGTAGTGCAATAAAAGTGTAATACTTGCATCTGAGACAGCGGAGTAGATTAATAATAGAATGGAAATACTACTACTGTAGGTAAAGTACAAGCACCTGTAAACCTTTGTTAGTTTTTGTGTTTCTGTGAGGGAAGCGCCATTTCATGGTGACACCTTGTAATTGAATAAATGGGCATGTTACAGTGGAATCTAGGCACAAGTAATTGAACAGCTAGAACTGGTAAGTTCAGACAATGACATCACTTTACTGTAATGCAGCCTTTAAAACCAGGAAAGACAACACTTACATTATCAAAAATCTGAGACTATATATAGCCTCATATCACAATATCAACATAATATCGATATATTGTCCAACCCTAATGAACCTAGCTGTCATTGTCCATTGCCAAATGCTGTCAGTCAGCGACCACTGAGTCCCATCCACAGACTCTTGGGCATGGATTTGGAGTGGTGCTAATGGCATTTTTTGCTAGCTGAAAAAGTAACAATTTTGTTTTAGCTACCAGATGAACTTTAGGTTGCCAAGAGAGTAAACCTTTTTGGTGCCGCTATCACGAGGATTTGCCACCATTCCTGATCACCGATCTCATATCCAGTGGGCTGACTACCCAGAACACACACAGTACATGGTGGGTGGAAACCTGAACTTTCATCCATAACATCCATATCTACTGTAACAGTTTAGAGTGTCATTCCAAAAGAATGGGCAGTAATCTGCTGCTCTAAGAGCCTCCACTCTTCTCAAAAGGTTTTCCATCAGATTTTAGAAGATGATATAGGGGGAATTACGGGTCAGGGAATTCCTGGTGGCAGTAAGAAATCCTGCCACCAGGTCTGCCTGGAGCAAGCACCCCTGCCTCAGTCTACTACAGCCTCTGTCGGCACCCCAGACCTGGCTGGGGTACCCCCTGAGTACCACAACCTCAGAGGTCTTCAGCAAGGCCAAGGCCACTTCCCTGCCTCCTCATCACCCCTACGGCTGTGCCATAGATCTGCAGCCCGACACCACACCTTCCAAAGGGCACCTGTACTTCAGAGAGAAAGGTGATGGAGGACTACATTAATGACTCTCTGGCCACAGGCATCATCTGTCCTTCTTCGTCACTAGCAGGGGCAGGGTTCTTTTTTGTGGAAGAGAAGAACAAGACGTTGAGGCCCTGCATTGACTACCGAGGGCTCAAGGATATCACCATAAAGAACATACCCCTGTCACCCATCTCCGCCTCCTGCTAGCTGCTTCAAGGGACCACCATTTTCACCAAGGTCCACCTGCGCAACGTCTACCACGTGGTCCACATCCGTGAGGGAGATGAACGGAGGATGGCTTTTAACACCCTGACTGGTCACTACCAGTACCTGGTGATGCCCTTCGGCCTGACCAGTGCTCCCTCCATCTTTCAGGCTCTAGTTAACAACGTGCTCCGAGACATGCTCAACCTCTTTGCGTTCTTCTACCTGGACAACATCTTCTCCAAGTCCTAAGAGGAGCATGTCCACCCCGTCCAGACTGTCCTCCAGCATCTCCTTGAGAACTCTGTGTTCATCAAGGCCGAGAAGTACAAGTTCCACACCCCCTCTGTCTCCTTCCTGGGTTACATCGTGATGCAAGGCGATGGTGGAGGTAGACACCTCTGACGTTGGAGTGGGGGCTGTGCTTTCTCAGTGCTCGGCCATCAACTCCAAGTTTCACCCCTGCGCTTTCTTCTCTCATGTGCCTGTGCCCTGCTGAACAGAACTACGACATCGGGAACTGGGAGTTGCTGGCAGTGAAGATGAAGTTGGAGGAGTAGCGGCACTGGCTGGAGGGAACCCCGTTTTTAATATGGACTAACCACAAGAACCTTTAATATATTCGTTCTGCTAAAAGATTCAAGTCCCACCAAGCCCACTGTTCCCTGTTTTTCACCTGCTTCAACTTCACCCTCTCCTATCCCCTGGGTCCTGCAATGTGAAGCCCAGAACCCTGTCCTGACAGTTCCTGGGAGGGGGGGACCAGTTCCAAGACTCTGACACCATTCTCCCTGCTCCGTGTCTGGTCGCTACCATCACCTGGGAAATAGAGGAGAAGGTCAGAGCTGCCCTGGAAGATAAACGTTCTGCAGTGGACCCACTCCTCCTCTTAAAGCTTCCATGGTATATGCGGATTCATTCCACGTTCCACGCCTCCAGGGTCAAGCCAGCCTAGGAGAGTCCTCTGGTGCCTGCTGCTGCTCCGCCACCTCCTTGCCTCATTCATGGGGTTCCTACCTACACTGTCCGCTGTCTGCTCAGGTCCTGTTGCCATAGGAGGGGCCTCCATTACCTGGTGAACTGGGAGGGGTACAGTCTGGAGGAAAGGTCCTGGGTCCCAGCTTGCCATATCCTGGACCCCCAGCTCATCGAAGATTTCCACCAGCAGCACCCCGATCAACCATCCGGGTCCACCTCAGGGTCGGGGTCTCCAGTCAGAAGCCTCCACTCATTCCTCCTCTTGGGACCTACAATGAGGAGTCTTCATCCTACTTACCTCCTGGCTCTTTTGTCTCTCCTGTCTTCTGACCTGGTCTTGACCTCTCCACCTGGTCCTGACTTCCCTGCTGCTCATCCCTGGTTAGCTCTGCTGCCTGGCTGGACTGCTCCTCTGGTTCCAGACCCCTCACTTTCTCGACCACACCACCAGTAAAACTCTCTCTGTCACCTCTGTCTGCTAGTGGACCAAACTGTTCAGGTCTGATGACTCACATTCTCCTTCGGCCCAGTCCAATCCCTGGCCCCTGAATCCAGAGACTGTGTGTGGGCTCTAAGATCGAAGAACGAACTGTTCCCTGAATATCTTCATCAGAAAAGTAGAAAAAAGTAACTTTTTAGTCCTACTGATACAAATATGGAAAATGAGCTAAAGGGAACATTTGAAAAGTTACATGACGATGTCGAGTCTGTCGCCCACCGCAGACATTGTCTGTCCACAACAAAAGCTTCCTCGGGAAGAATGGATATCATGTCACTGGATATAACGTTACTGGGACTAAAAATCTACAGAAGCGCTACCGCTTTATGTAACATTACATCACTGTGGTGAGGCCAGCAGGTCGACAGTGACTTCAGAGATGGTGAGAGACGTGTTTCTCTAACTATGGACTTGACTATCTTTTATTGTTTAGGGCTAAAATGTTTTAGTGAAAGGGAACTTCAGTTTGCGATGGAATACTGCATGCTGCACGTCGTTTTAAAACCTGGCCAAAAATAACGGAGTAACACACCATTGGTAATGGTAACTGAGTTACTGAATTTAAAAACTAACGCGTTAGAGTATTATTTACTGCCAGAACTAAGGGCGTTACTGTAACGCGTTACTAATAACGCGTTACTGCCCAACACTGCCTTTAACACACCCAATAATCATTATGCCTCCTCCTCACCAGTTTCATTATCTGCTATCTCATCCACCATCAGTCCAGTGAGACAGACAGAAAATATTGCCAGTGACGATGTGCTCATTATTAAGATGTGATGAAAGGCCAAATTACAGACAGATGACTAAAGAGCTGAGACACTGACACTACTGGTGTGTATTAAACACCAGAACAAGTCTGTAATTGTGCAGCACTGACCTCAGAGAGTGCAGTCAAGGGCATTCATTTGATTCAAGTCACTGGAAAGTTAGATGAGAATAAGAAAGGGGAAAGTAAATGGTGCTGAAGGATTCTGTGAGTCCTCTGTGTTTATGGCTTTCTGTTTGTTTGTTTGTTTGTGTGTGTGTGTGTGTGTGTGTGTGTGTTCTGAGGAGATTACAGTTTGAGGCTGATAGCAGACAGCCCATGACTGAGGAAGGACATGTGAAGTTTTTGTACACAATAACAATCATCCTGCCACATGCACATCATGCCAATGGGTGTAGGTAGGTCTGACAGAAAGAAGTATTAAAGTATTAAATTTGTGTCTTGAGATATTGTGTTCACGAGAATGAGATGGACATCAGGTCACAGTGACTTTGACCTTTGACCACCAATATCTAATCAGTTCATCGTTGAGTCCAAGTGGACATTTTTACCAAATCTGAAGAAATACCCTTAAGGTGCTCCTGAAATATCCTGTTTACGAGAATGGAACAGATAGATAGACAGGAAAACATAATGCTTTTGGCAACAACTATTGCCAGCATAGAGGCATAAAAAAATTTGAATCTTGATAAACAATGTTTTAAAAAAATGACACACATTGCGATAGAGGATTTTACATCAGAGTGCTACTTGTGTGCTAACAAACATATCTCAATTGACAGACCAAAAACAAAACAAACAGGTAGAAATGTCTCATTGTTCTGCCTTGTAGTATTTGAGACATAAAGTCACACCACTTACTCCCTCACTAACTCATTCCTCCCAAAAAGCCTTTTTCAAACCTCTGCAGTATGCAAAAAGAGGCTGCAACTGTGAGTGTAATTACTGCTTCAACATCAGATCATTCTCCCAAAGCGAACTGTTGCTTTAATGTGAGGAATGCAGCATAACCAAAGAGACTGGCTCCAGTGGGACACACCAGACAGCTTTCTCCACAGATTAGATTTCAGAGAGAACAGTGTGCACTAGTGCTTGTGCCAATGATGTTGATAGAGCTGACAATAGAGAAGATGTGAACACAGAAAAGGTCAAACCTGTTTTTCTGCTACACTTCTGGATAACCCTCAGATGGGGCAAAACAGAAGGTAAATGTCCATACATCCAGCCTACCTGTGGGTTGTCCTCCATCACACAGCGAATCTTCTCCACCACGTCAGTGCGGCGCTGGCGGTGCAGGCCATTGATCAGCTTGGCCAGGTTGGCATCGCTGTCCCGAATGGTCCAGTGCTGCAGCGCGGCATATGCCCGCTCATGATCTGACGAGTAACCGTTGGAGAAGGCGGCCACCTCCCTCTCTGTGGCGTTGGCCAGCGACTGATAGATGTCTATCCAGTGGATACCCACCTGGGCTGCCACCAGCTTTAGGATATCCACCCCTGAGCAAAGAAAGAAAGAGAAGTTAGAGAACTCATGCTTCAAGCTAAAAGATGGGGGTTGGTGATGATTTGCTTGATCACTACTAAATATAAAAAAGAAAAAAAAATGAGACTCAGATGGTTGCTGGATTTGCTCTTAATTAAAGAATATAGGCTAGTGGCTGTAAGCTGCGCTAACTAAAAGGATGCAGCAGCAAGTGATGGCCTCATTTCCAACTAATGGTGTCCTCATGCTATGCACCCCACAATATGTTATTTTTCTTTTTCTGTCAAATACGCTTAACTTCTATATGGTGTGTATGAGAGTGTCTGGAATTATACTGTTTCAGCTTTTGCAACTAGTAGGTCATCTAATGATAGCTGGTTTCCTAATACACAGACCAACCAACAGATGAGACGTCAATCAATTAGTCAGTTGTCAAGCTAAAGCTGTCATTAGAAGTTGTCCTGCAATCTGTTGTCTTTTTTTCACTGTTTGAAAAGTATACTTTTAAACAACTTCAACTGTCAGTTGCAGGCCAAAATTGGAAGAAGTGTCCCTCATCTTCCAATCACAAGGCACCAGCCTGTTTTCAAGCCAAGCTAGCCACGTTAACATGTTTGTTTTAAAAGGGGAATATTTTACAACTCTGCACCTGTGAGAACAGTTGTAAATGTTTTCTGTGGCTCTGATGGAGCTTGATTAAGACTGAGAAAACATTGGGACATCACTTGAGTCACGGGGTTCAGTATCTTGCTCAAGGATATTTCGACATGTAGGCTGGAGGAGCTGGGGATCGAATCACCAATCTTCCAATTGATGGAAAATATATTGAATATATACCTGCTTAACATCAGCATATTAGCATGTGGACTGGTTGTCCACCTTCACAGTGGCACATGGAAGGAGTGTTGGAAAACCCCTTCACAAATTAATGTGTTTACAATCCAATCCAATTGGCAGAAAAAATGTCTTCATTGTAGGTTTTTACAAACCATAGATATGCTGGGATTCACTGGACCACAGAGGATTTGTCATTTGTACAGATCTGATTCTCAAAAACACCAAACACTTCAGGTTGGATCTTGTTCTGATCGATCACAGTGGAAAGTAGAGTGTGTGAGAAAATTTATTTTCTCCTGCAACAATCCACCCTAAAACTGAATTTACACCTAGGAGTGCTTACTGTTCCAAGCATTTACAGTATGATTTATTACAAGTGTTCATTAGCATTGTTCCTTTTTTGTTACACTTTATCATTTGGTTGATTCAAGTTCACACTACTGTCTTTCGAGGAAAAACAGGGCTTGTAAACACAGGTCACGTGAACTCACAAGGGTTTCCTTATGGAACCAGTACAATGCTTTCAGTACAGGAGCGGTCAAAACAAAGACTGGACCTGTTGACACTTGTAATTTTTCTGGTGCTCATATCAGCTCAGTATTACTGCAGAAATACTGAAACATGGGCATCAGGACTCATCAGTCATGATAGTTTATGAAAAATTGCAGAGGGAAACACATATCTTTCTCAGATTTTTCCAAAGCAAACTCATCTGCACCTCAGTGCTCTGTACCTGCACACAGAAGACAGCAGGGTGAGGAGGTGATTGAGTGAATGTGTAATGTCCTGACCTACTTAAGTTGCAATGTTTGCACTGGCCTTATTGGTCTAGGGGATAATTGGCTGTTTTTGACCACTTTTCATTTTACCTTTAAATTTCACCTTAAAAAACTGTTTACCTTGCCTTGTTTGGTATCATTCTTTTCAGCACAACCTCACCTGTGTGACTTTACAGTTATTTTTTTCATTTTGACATACTGTATTAACACACTGGACCTAAAATCACACAAAAAACATAAAATCTGAGTAGGAAAAAGGTTGATTTTTTACTGTGAAAACCACAAACATGTCTAACGAACCATTTCTGTAACTTAGAATAGAAATATAAATTGTAAACTTCAAAAACATATGTCCTAATTTAGCAAACAACAACGTTATATATAACTATTTACATTAAAATGCAAGCAATGCCTTTTTTGAACAACTATTTACAAAACAATCAGATGCTACACAAATTATTTGTGCCACTCTGAAAAACAGTTCCTGTCCACCACAACACACTACAGGAGGAGGACATAACAGGTGGACAACACCTCCTGTTGTCCACCTGGAGCAGCGGAGATCCGGACCTGGTGGGCGTGCCCTGCCACACCGTCCGCTCCTCTGTGCTGACCTCCGAGTACTGCTCAGTGCGGTCGTCGGAGGCTCATTTTCCTCTCTCCTCTTCCAAAACACACTACACCGCACACTAACTATACACTCCAAACACGCTAAATGTCACAAATCCCAACTCTATCTATGATCGCAATCGCTGTCTCTCTCGTTGCCGTCACTCCCACAACTTTCCCCTCTCCCCCAGCAACAAATGATGTGTGTTGCCATACAATTTTGTGATTGGTTGACGTGGTGCATTTTCCAACCAATAGGAAAGGGGGTGTCGTTTTTGTTTTTTTTGCTGTTGTTGCTGCCTTCAGCACTTTCGTCAGGCCGAACGGCCCGTTTTTACTGTTTCTTCCTGCACCAAACCTGGATCAAACGTGACAACAATATTCAGGAAAATCATGGCGTTTATTATTTATCATAAGTCCGGTTTTATATGGCCTATCAAGACGATTTAAAAAGTGGTACAAGGTTTGAAGTTTGCACTTTCCACACAAAATGAAACGGGGACTCAGCGAGGCCGTCCCTGCGTTCCAAATCGCATACTTCTACTATATACTTTTAGTATGCATACTATTGGGACACACTACATCCGCCATCACATCGCTCCCTGAACTCCGAACCTCTTGCTCACTTTCGCACCACATTTGAATATTTTGTTTTGTTGTACTTCGGAGATGCAGCAAATCTCCTCTCGTCGAGCTTGCCAGAGTCGTGCATACCGTCGGAGGTGCCGGTGAGCTCTGTTGCTGTTATGTCGTAATGTATGTTGTTTCTAATAAACTGACGTGTTCACGTAAACAGTCCCAAGCCTATTATTAGTAACCTGTCTATTGAACTAGTCACCAGTAGGCATATTAACCCCCTTCACACATAGCTCTCTGTTGCTGGCAGATGTTTATTGTTAAATATATTTACAGCTATGCAGCTGCTGGCACTATATTCTGTCTGCACGTGAAGCAGCCTTACATTCACATTACTTTTATTTGTAGTGTAACATACTTGCACATTCTTACTACATTACTTAATATGTATTTGACTTTTACTATTTATATATTTACTAGTCTATGCTGCTCATACCTGGTCCATAGTGTATTCATATTTAGTCATATTCATTCATTATTTATACCACACTTACACCACTGCCTATACTGGTAGAATCTTCTATACTGTAGTCATAGTTGAACCCTAACATTGATTATACTATAATCACAATAAAGTTGAATGTTGTAACTGTGTTCTTGCAAAACTGTATGATATGTGACAGTATATAATCAGATCATTGCAGTCCTAATATGTAGTGTCTTAGTATCTCAAATTAAATGAACCATGTATGAAAGGAAGTGTGGGCGTTGGATGTACACGCAGCTCAGTCAGTGTGACGTAACTTTCGCTGCGCAAAGGATTGTGGGTCAGAATGGCCAAAGAAGCATGCTGACATGCATACTGCGAAATATGACCAGATGTAGTAGAACATCCTGGTACTTTTGGCATACTGCATCTGACATACTATGTATTGGGACACACTAATTCTTTTTCTGGCATACTAAATAGTATGGTATGGGTATTGGAATGCAGGGCGTGTGTTGCTGCTACGTCGTCTCAAATCGGTCACGTGATTTTGATGCGCCGGCGCGGCTGTGGACTGCAGGTTGGTGGTTGGTTGCTGTCAGGAGACCAATTATCTTGGCAGCAGGGTTGGTTATGCGTGTGAGTTTGGTGCTATCAGTAATAAATAACATTAAATGAAGCAGGTGAATCAGTACAAATGGATGGGCTAAATCATGCTCTGACACAACAACAGGAGGCAACACAGAGTCCTTTTGAATGACTGATACAGTCTGTAGTGGCTCCTTTTGATGCCTCTGCACTAGCAATAACAATAGCGATTCAGGGAATTTCTTCAAATTTGGCAAAATGTCCACTGGGACTCAGCAATGAACTCATTAGATTTTGATGGTCAAAGGTAAAAGGTCAAGGTCACTGTGACCTCACAAAACATGGTTTTGGCCATAACTTAAGAATTGTTACGCTTTTAATGACAACATTTCACACAAATGTCTAATAGGATAAAATAGGACATCATAATGTTCTGCAAAAAACACTTTCTGGCCATAACTCAACATCATATGTCTGGAACAACAGGGGAGACAATTGGTCAGATACTGAATTGGAACAAAAGGGAACTAAACTGCTAAAGTACACGTTATTCTTCTGGCATTTTTTTTTTCAACACTGTAAAAACTGTAACTTAAATTTAACTCCAATTGTGTTAATTAAAGTAATTAAATCTCTTGCTTCAGCAAAAGTAAGTGGAGTAATGTGGACTATGTAAATGATCGTCAATAAAGCCAGCTCTTGACAGTAACAACTGATGAGATTTTTGTGATGAGATGAGATGTCATCATTCAATCGTTGGCTGTCCGATGTGGGCTTCATAAATAATTGGCAAACTTTCTGGGGAAAGTCTGGACCGATTAGGGGAGACAGCATTCATCCCACTTTGGATGGAGCTGCTCTCATCTCCAGAAACCTGGCCAAGTTTATTACTAATTCAAAACCCTGACAACCCAGAGTTGAGACCAGGAATCAGAGTCGCAGTCTTAAATGCTCCTCTGAGCTTCTAGTGCATAGTGTTATACAAACGGTGTCTGTCCCCCGACCACCTAAATTATTTAAAACAAAGTTAAACAAAGAGGAGTTGAATATAAAAACCTAATAAAAATTAAAACCTCTTCTGTGAAACCTGGCTGTGTCACGATGAATATACAGTATTATGTTAGTCTGAATGAATCCACTCCTCCAAGTCATTTAGTAGGGGGGAGTTGCAGCCATTTTTGACTGTACTCTATAAATCAACTCTAAACCTAAACTTAAAGTGGAAATGAAACGTGCATGTTGTGGCACTGGTAGTGCGAAAATATATTTAAAAAACACCTTGCCTAAAATTTGATTTTAAAAAGTTGTTAAAACCACAGATATGAGAAATTGATTTTCGTAATTTCTACCTAGCTATCTAGCTAGTGCATTGCCTACGTAACGGGATTGGTTGGTTCCGTTTGCCAGTGAAGACAGTGAAGCGTTTCTGAACCGGCTTGAGCGCCACACTTTCTGAAAATGGAAGAAGATGAACTGGAAAGGCCTGTTGAGTCTGTGACAAGTCCTTGCATACACATACGAGCCAATAAGGCGTGGGAACCGAGCAGTGGTGGAAGAAGTCATGGAGCCGGTGATTTGGGGTCAAGGGCGTGTCGGCAACATTAGCTACTTGGTGTCAGTGTGGTTTTTGTACGCCGATGCCCACTGTGCCAGAGTCCGTCTGCTGTCAGGAGGTTGGTCTGGATCATCTTCTGCGTGACCACACCTGCATCACCATGGTGCACACATTCAGCATCCTGTGCCGGGAGGTGGACGTGTTGGAGGTGACAATGCTTTCACTGAGGGCTGTCAGAGCTGAAACGCTGGAGCGTCCCGTCAACAGCAGGTAAGTTAAGCTAGCTGTAACCGCAGGCGAATGACTCGGTAACCGTATGCAGTAAAGAAAACAAATGCATGCTCTATGGTGTTGGCCAGGAATATGATAACATACAATGCAAACAATGTTTCCACGTGCTGTTTGTTTACATGTAGTTGTTGTCTGACTGAAACGTCTTTGTTTATGTCGTTTCTCCAGTACTAATTGCTAGCTAACCCTTAGCATTAGCTAGTTGACGCTAACTCAACTCAACTCAACTCAAACTTTATTTATAAAGCACATTTAAAACAACCAAGGTTGACCAAAGTGCTGAACAGGTCAATAGAAATAAACAAGCAAATACAATG
>NC_065517.1:798283-800348 GCF_006386435.1 Epinephelus moara | reverse complement strand
AAATTTAGGAGGACGATATACAACTGCAAACATGACAGGAGGGGACAGGTTTAGCTCAAACAGTTGCAGCTCAAAACTGGAATAATTGTCAAATAGAATTTGACAGCTATTAGCTATCAATGATGGTACCTAACGTAAGTTTGCTGGTTCACATAGCTGACTATGTTACATATTGCTACTGGTGAATGAGCCAGTTAGATGCGGAACATGTCTGAGAGGCCTGACATAACAACGTTTGGTCAACGTCAAACGTTTGGGAAACCGCTGTCAAGACACCGTGACGCAGACAGTTTGATGTCGGCACTGTTGTCAACTCCTCAGCAAGAAAAGTAGCTATTGGCTGTCCTAAAAGTCGCTAGAAGTCGCTAAATGACTTCATCGCCTAATTTGCATAATTGTCCATATGCATGTAATTGTAATGGCTGCTGTAGGAGAGAGGAATAACATCGTGGGAGAGACAAAAACTGAGTAAAAAAACACCCTGAATATGTTTAGAACTACAAATGAACCTTCTTTCAGTGATTTATATTAGACAAAGAAAATTTTACATTTACATCCCGCCCTGACTGTAAGCCAGGTCGGCATCAGCCAGCAGCGGTTCTGCGCATGCACGATTCACTTGCAGTCTGGACATGGAGGGGTTAACGTCTCCTGCTCTGACTGCTGCTGGGAGGGAGGACTGGGCCGTCTGTGACTGATTTGGGGCGAGAGAGGAGCCCATGGTAGTATCCGCTGCCCGTTGAGAAGAATAAGAATGATACATGCTCTCACAACAGAGTCTCCAGAAGTCTTCAATAACATCAGAAAAAGTCGCTAGATTTGTCGCTAGTTGCTTTTTTGAAAAAGAGTCGCTAGAGGGGTCTGAAAAGTCGCTAAATATAGCGACAAAGACGCTTAGTTGGCAACACTGGATGTTGGATATTCAGACATTCAGTCAGGTTTAAAAATTTGAGACTGAATGAATAGCAGACAGTTCTGGAGAGAAAATGTATAGATACATGTGGTTGTACTTAAACTATGAAAAAAGGTAACTTCTGCACACTTACTCCAAGCCACAAAAGTGTAATAATGACAACGTTTTATCCTACTTGGATCTTCGTCAGGTCACAATGTTCAAAAATGGAAAACATACCTATATTTATACATCATGCACACCAATAGGCTGATAAGCTCTATGATGGCAGGTGTGGTTATCCATCCAAACCGCCCAGGGTGATAAACATCCAAAAACAATTAACATAAAGTATGTAGAAAAAAGCAGTAATACAACAGCCATACTTCAAAATATCAAACAAACATATATATAAACATTATATCAGATTCATCATCCCGTATATCACAATGTACATCACCTATGTTCAAGTATTGTTTACTAAATCTCACCAATACATTTATTTTCCATCAGTCTCTTTAGGTTGACTGCATACAAGCAGTTCACCCTCTGGGCCAGGGGCCATTTGGGGAGAAAGAACCGGATCCCGATTCCTGCCTGTGTGGTCAGCTCCATCAGGGCTGTTTTTCCCTCCCCGGTGTACCATTGATTTGAGTATGCCTATATGTATGATGATTTTTAAATGTTTCGTTTGCCATTAAATATGATTTATTGTTTAATGAAGTGGTTGATGTGCATTTAAATTCTATTTAATAGTTGTTTTGCTCTAATACACATTTGAAAGTTTATCATCAAACAATTCTTTGACACTGAACTGAGCTCGGAGTTGCACTAATATTATAATTGTGGAAAATTCACACATCAATACTGTCTGCAAGAAAGACTTATTCCAGTAATATGATATATAACATATGTACATAAGTGATTTGAACTGTAAACTGAGGGTGCAGACTGGATTACAATGGACGCTGACTCTCTTCCTCAGGAGTGTACGTACGGTGCTCACACTTGTGATTGTCTCACCAGACACCAAGTGGTGCACATTGGTTATGTGATGCAGGACTGAGATCCAATCAATCAATCAATCAATCAATCAATCAATCAATCAATCAATTTTATTTATAAAGCCCAATATCACAAATCACAGTTTGCCTCACAGGGCTTTACAGCATA
>NC_065517.1:798036-798224 GCF_006386435.1 Epinephelus moara | reverse complement strand
TAAAGCCCAATATCACAAATCACAGTTTGCCTCACAGGGCTTTACAGCATATGACATCCCTCTGTCCTTAGGACCCTCACAGCAGATAAGGAAAAACTCCCCAAAAAAAACCCTTTAATGGGGGAAAAAACGGTAGAAACCTCAGGAAGAGCAACTGAGGAGGGATCCCTCTTCCAGGATGGACAGAC
>NC_065517.1:783596-794462 GCF_006386435.1 Epinephelus moara | reverse complement strand
ACTATCTGAGGACAGGAGGTCATGAATTTTGCCTCTAATAGTTAGAATTTTGTCATTAAAAAAGCTCATAAAATCATTACTGCTAAGGGCTAAAGGAATACAAGGCTCAATAGAGCTTTGACTCTCAGTCAGCCTGGCTACAGTGCTGAAAAGAAACCTGGGGTTCTTCTTATTTTCTTCTATTAAAGCTGAGTAATAGTTTGCTCTGGCATTGCGGAGGCATTAAAGCTGAGTAATAGTTTGCTCTGGCATTGCGGAGGCCCCTCTTATACGTTTTGAGACTGTCTCCCCAGACTAAACGAGATTCTTCCAGTTTGGTTAATCGCCAATTCCTTTCAAATTTTCGTGATATTTGTTTTAACGTATGGGTTTGTGAGTTATCCAAGGAGCGAACTTTCTTTGCTTTGTTAACTTCTTTTTAAGAGGAGCTACAGAGTCGAGTGTTGTTCGCAGCGAGCCTACAGCGCTATTGACAAGATGATCAATTTGGGAGAGGTTAAAGTCGGTACGGGAAACCTCTGTTACTGAAGGACATGGTATTAAATTTAACGACGGAGGAATCATTTCCTTAAATTTTGCGACAGCACTATCTGATAAACACCCAATATAGTAACTGTTGCTGAGTGGCGTGTAATCAAGTAAAAAGAAATCAAAAGTTAGTAAATAATGATCTGATAGCGAGGGATTCTGTGGATAGACTGTTAGGTTATCAATTTCAATTCCATACATCAGAACCAGATTGAGGGTGTGGTTAAAACAATGAGTGGGTTCATGCACACCCTGACTGAAGCCAATGGAGTCTAATAATGAGATAAACGCGATAGCCAGGGAGTCATTGTCAACATCAACATGAATGTTAAAATCGCCTACAATAATATCTTTATCTGATTTAAGAACTAAACTGGATAGAAACTCTGAGAATTCAGATACAAATTCAGAGTACGGCCAGGAGCACGGTACACTATAACAAATAGAAGTGGCTGTGAGGTTTTCCAGGTCGGATGTAAAAGACTAAGAACAAGACTTTCAATGAATTTGAATGAATTATTATCTAGTTTATCCACTTCTCCTTTAACCTTGACACATCTCCCTCACATGTTGTGGCACAAAACCAGACATGGTTTGTGATTATTCTGATCCACTCGAACAACTCCTCGTTGTGGCACTGCAGCAGTCATTTTTTGACAGACTTAACAATGTGCCAGAGGTCATACTGCTGTATGCATTTATACTCCTGATGCATGACTTTCTGTACCGATGGGTGGCAGTTGGTTGCCAAAACAGATATGGCCACATCATATTCTTACATCTGACTACTGATTTATTAAAGAATCACATACCTAACCACTTTTTGTTGTTTTGTTTTTCTTTCGATAACCATGCGTAGAAAACTATCCAATGTATCCTCTGTTTTGTTTCAGTGATGGTTGGGTGTAATTGGTTTTGGTTCAATGTCCATACCAGTTCTGGCTGTAGTGCTTGTTGAATCAATACAATTATTTGGTGTTTTATTATCATAAGATTAATGTGTGTAAACACTGGGGATGTTTGCTTTGCTTCTGAGGGACATTAAACAAAATTATCAAAATTATAATGTTAATATCACATTTCTTGTAGGAGCCTGGGTACAGAATGTAGCAGCCAGAATCATAAGTCATAATGTCACCAGTTTTTTTCCTCACTGACTTACTTTCTTTTCTACAGTTCTACTAGTTATTATTCTTTTGTGACTATCAAAAGTATCAATGTACAGTTATTTCTAATGTCCATGGAGAATCATGCACCTCACTACCAGAGTTGGGTATAACGCGTTACAAAGTAACGTGTTAGAGTACTTTGATTACTTTTTGCAGTAACGAGTAACCTAATGCGTTAGTTTGCTGTTTGAGTAATCAAATACTTAAGTACATTTTCAAACAAAACATCAGTTACTTCCGTTACTTTTAGAACGCTGGTCCCTCAGCTGTTTGGTTCTAATAACAGAGATACCAGTCCGATAGAAGCCACGGAGCTTGTGGCTCGCTTCGTGGAGAAGAAATGCTGCCGTTGTCTACGGTGGAGTCTAAAAAAGGTGGAGGACTCGCTGAAGTTCTGACAAATGCTTCAGAATAAAAGCCTATTTAGAAAATGGAGGGATTCTCTCAGCCGAGGCTATAAGGGGCTTTTAATTTGAAACAAATGTTGAGTTTGAAATGACGGTGCGATATGTTGTTAACTTTACAAAGACAACGGAGCGGATAAAAAGTAAATACATAAACACACAGAGGGATTAATAAATAATGGACGGTCTATAATGTAGTGTGTTTCAAATGAAGCTGGAAGCCTCTGCAGTTGTGGTGAGTAA
This sequence comes from Epinephelus moara, assembly GCF_006386435.1. Classification (NCBI taxonomy): domain Eukaryota; kingdom Metazoa; phylum Chordata; class Actinopteri; order Perciformes; family Serranidae; genus Epinephelus; species Epinephelus moara. The sequence goes on along the minus strand of NC_065517.1, from coordinate 792,118 downwards.
AAGCCCCGCCGCTATTTGTTAATGTTATTACTTTATGTCCGACCGTGAGGATGTACCATTGTTTGCTAGCTTGATGCGAATGACAGTAACATTAACTGAGCGGGTTGACAAAGTGCCTCTGCTGTTTCACACCATCATTTTTACTCTGTGTGGTAACATCCCTAGAGGAAATATTAAAAACGCTGGGGTGTTGTTGTCATACAGTTGTCTACGGCAGCAGATCGTTCTGTGTTTCTACTGGTCAAAGTGACAGCTGTAATGGGAGAACTGGATCTCAGTGAAGGACGAGTGGTCCGTAACTTTAATTTTGGAGACAAAAAGAAAGTAGGCTTAGCGCCCTGTGGTCCATTGCCCAATAGGAAATGTAGAATACTTTAAAAGTGTTTGAGTTAATTTTCTCAGGGAGTAACGTTGGAAGTACTTTTAAAGTAATTGAGTTACTTTGCTCAGGGAGTAACGCAGTAAAGTAACTGGTTACTTTTTAAAAAAAGTAACGCAGTAAAGTACTTTGATTACTTTTAAAGTAACCCTTACCCAACACTGCTCACTACATTGGCAATGTCCTCCTGATTTGCACTACTGTACAATGTGTTTTTACTAGGTGCTGTAGTAGGTAATAGTTACTAGTACTAGTTTTTAGAGACTGATCTGTCATGAAGTGTCTGTTGTGTGTTACTGCAGTTCAGGACCAATACAAAGTTCCAGTGCTATTTGCATAAATATCTACAATATATGTTAAGTAAAAGGTAAAAGCTTTTGGCCTGCCGCCGCGATTATTGGTTCTTGTTGACTTAATAGTGTTATGGTAATGTTGGTCATGACAACCTTTGCAGTAGCGAGCGGATAGCGCTAACATCGGCCAATCAAAAATGCTAATTTTGTTGTGAGCCAATTCCAGTCCGGTGGTAAACACAAAATCAAGTGAGGCCTCAAGCCGTTTGCTGGATGGACGGTCAACACTTTCGGTTGAAAAAGTAAATTATTGTGCCTTACGTTGTTACAGGATGGCTACGACATATATATATATATATATGCATATGTATATTTATTTTTTAAATTACCACTGGACACGTGTGACGGCTTTTCGGCAGCCGAGCCATGTGAAGGAAAAGCTACTTTAGTGCATGCATCGCAAGAGGAATAAACAAGATGACGGTGAGGAAGATAACGGGATTGGAGTTAACGTATGGGGATTTTATTACGTTTGGATTCCTGACTGACTGCTTTGGAAAATGTGGAGTCACGGTAAGAAGTATTTCTTTGGCGGTTCACATCAGTTGTGATGACCGCTGGCTGTATGGTGTGGGATAACATGAGTTTTAGGTGAATACTTTCAGGCCCAGACATTTATATGGGCTGTGGTTCATTTTTAATTTCGGACAGTAATTATGGCTGCTATATTGAACAGCCAAGCTCCCATCAGAGAAATCCTGTGCTGCAGAGATGCTGTGGAGATCTTTGGACTTGGGGATCTGTGTCGGGGTGGGAGGGGTGCATCAGGTGTTGATGAGTACTGCTGTGTGGAGTGATGGATGTGTTCAATGCGAGAGAGACACTCGTTGAACTTTATTGCTTTATTCTTTACCTGTCTCCGTCTCTCACTGTCTCTATCTTTAACTGTCTCCTTGTCTCACTGTCTAGTCTCACTCACCAGACCTTTCTCAAGAAAAGAAAGGTGTGGCTGCGCCGACTCTCACTTTAAGATTGGAGAAAAAAATGCCCCGGCTTTTTTTATTTCTTTCAACCAATCACAATCGTTCTTGGTGGTGCCACAGCAACGTTGCGCTTGCAAAAATATTGCCGGGGGGAAAGAGGTTTGGTGTAACATGCCCACAAAAATATCGCCTACAGGATGCGAACCATGGCAGAAAAATAGCTACATCCCCGCAAGATCAAACACCGCAAAAGTTAGTAAAGGACGTGTTGAAAACTGCTACACAACCGGAGGTGGTAGAGCGGGACTTCAGCGGGTGGCTCGTCCCGCCCAATGAGAGGTTGATCTATGCAGCGAACTTCCGCCCACTCAGACTACTCACTGTCTAACTTTCACTGTTTATATCTTTCACTAGCACGATCTTTCACTGTCTGTCACTGTCTCTACCTGTCACTCTACCGTTATATCTCTCGAACTCCAAACAAACCAACCCCATGACGTCACAGGTTATAGTACTGCAAGATGGCGGCACCCTTGTCACGAAAGATATAACAGAGCTTCTTTTTTCTTTTATATTAGAGTGGAAATCCATTTAGTAAATCACGTTAACTTGAATGACTGCTTCATTTCCACTTTAATTATAATTCCTTTGAAAGCCTTGACCTTAGTCTTTTACATCCGACCTGGAAATCCTCACAGCCACTTCTATTTGTTATAGTGTAATGTGTTCCTGGCCCATACTCTGAATTTTTATCTAAACTCTCAGTGTTTTTATCCAGTTTAGGGTTTGTTTTTTTTAAAGATATTTTTTGGGGCATTTTTGCCTTTAATTGATAGGAAAGCTAAGCGTGAAGGGGGTAGAGAGAAATGCAGAAAAGGGCCACAGGCTAGAGTCGAACCCAGGCCACTGCGCCTGCTCTATCCACAAAGCCACCGACGCCCTGAATCTAGTTTAGTTTTTAAATCAGATAAAGTTATTATTGTTGGCGATTTTAATATTCATGTTGACGTTGATAATGACTGCTTCACTACTGCGTTTATCACATTATTAGACTCCATTGGCTTCAGAGTGTACATAAACCCACTCACTGTTTTAACCACACCCTCAATCTAGTTCTGACGTATGCAATTGAAATTGGAAACTTAATAGTCTTTCCACAGAATCCCTCTCTATCAGATCATTACTTAATCACTTTTGATTTCTTTCTACTCCATCACACGCCACTCGGCAACAGTTACTATACTAGGTGTGTATCAAATAGTCATGTAGCAAAATTTAAGGAAACGATTCCACCGTCAATAAATTTAATACCATGTCCCTCTGTAACTGAGGTTTCCCATACTGACTATAAAATTTCCCAAATTGATTATCTTGTTGATAGCGCTGCAGGCTCGGTGCGAACAACACTCGACTCTATAGCACCTCTTAAAAAGAAGTTAACGAAACAAAGAAAGTTCGCTCCGTGGTACAACTCCCAAACCTGAAAATTAAAACAAATATCGAAAAAGGAATTGGAGATTAACCAAACTGGAAGAATCTCGTCTAGTCTTAGACAACAGTTTCAAAACATACAGGAGGGCCCTTCGCAAGGCCAGAGCAAACTATTACTCAACATTTATAGAAGAAAATAAGAACAACCTCAGGTTTCTTTTCAGCACTGTAGCCAGGCTGACAGAGAATAACAGCTCTATTGAGCTTTGTATTCGTTTAGCCCACAGGAGTAATGATTTTATGAGCTGTTTTAATGACAAAATTCTAACTAATAGAGGCAAAATTCATGACCTCCTGTCCTCACAGAGTATGAATTTGCCCTCAAACACAGGAAACTTAAACACAGCTGTCAGACCTGATATATATTTAGATTGCTTCTCCCCAATTACTCTTCAACAATTGACCTCTATGATTTCTTCATCCAAATCATCAGTGTGTCTCTTAGACCTGTCCCAACTAAGCTACTTAAGGAAGTCTTACCTTTAGTTAACACTTCCATATTAGACATGATCAATATTATCTTTATTAACAGGCTTTGTACCACAGTCTTTCAAGGTAGCTGTAATTTAACCTCTTCTAAAAAAGCCCACCCTGGATCCAGAGGTGTTGGCCAACTATGGACACATATCTAATCTTCCCTTTCTTTCAAAGATCCTAGAGAAAGTAGTTGCAAACCAGCTGTGTGACTTTCTCCACGATAATAATTTATTTGAGGAATTTCAGTAGGCTTTAGAGTGCATCATAGCACAGAGACAGCACTAGTAAAAATTACAAATGATCTGATTGCCTCAGATAAAGGACTCGCCTCTGTACTTCTTTTATTAGATCGTAGTGCCACATTTGACACAACTGATCCTCAAATTCTGCTACAGAGACTGGAACATTTAATTGGCCTAAAGATTCTGCACTAAGCTGGTTTAAATCTTATTTATCCAATCGATTTCAGTTCGCTCATGTTCATGATGAAGCATCTTTACAAACTAAAGTTTGTTTTGGAGTTCCACAAGGTTCTGTGCTCAGACTAATTCTATTCACTTTATACATGCTTCCCTTAGGTAAAATGATTAGGAATCACTCTGCTAATTTTCCATTGTTATGCAGATGATGCATAATTATATCTATCCTTATTATCAGGTAGCTCTAATAAGTCTTTAAAAACTCTCCAGCTGATCCAGAACGCAGCGGCACGTGTGCTGACAGGAACTAAGAAAAGAGATCATATTTCTCCTGTTCTTTCTGTAAAATCCAGAAGTGAATTTAAAATCCTTACTTACAAAGCTCTAAATGGTCAGGCTCTGTCACATCTTTGAGAGCTCATAGTGCCCTATTATCCCGCCAGAGCACTGCACTCTGAGAATGCAGTGTTACTTGTGGTTCCTTAAGTCTCCAAAAGTAGAATGGGAGCCAGAGCCTTCAGCTATCAGGCTCCTCCTCTGTGGAATCACCTTCCTGTTGCGGTCTGGGAGGCAGACACTGTCTACGCATTTAAGACCAGACTGAAGACTTTCCTTTTTAATAAAGCTTATAGTTAGGTTTGGCTCTGGCTTGTCTTGGTCCAGCCATTCACGTTCTATTACTGCATAACACTAACTCAGCATTACTGCATGTCACTAACTCGGCTTCTTCTCCAGAGCCTTTGTGCTCCTCTGTCTCGCAGGTTAACTCGTATCGCAGCTACGCCTGGATGGTGTGTTGTGGTTGTGCCTGCAGTGGTCCTGCCTGATGCCTCCTATTCCTGCTGTTATTATACACATATGATTATTATAGTCATATACATATACTATCATATATTAATTTATACTTACAACATACTGTACCACAATTACCATTATTATAATATTATTACTTAAATTAATGTTGTAAGCGATTGTCATTACTGTCTACCCTTCTCTCTGTCTCTGTTTGTATGTATCATTTTGTCGTATGGATTACTGCAAATTTATTATGTTGATCTGTTCTGTATGACATCTTTTGCATGTCCATTTTTTTTCCCTGTTAAAGGGTTTTTTTGGGGGAATTTTTTCTTATCCGCTGTGAGCAGTGGCATGCACAGACATTTTAGGAGGCAGGTGCGCAGTGAAAAATAAGGGCACCTTGTGCCGGCATGTGGAACTGCCAGCTGCTTTATTATAGCAGTGTGAGATTTAAAAAAAAAAAAAAACATTACATGCACATGTTGTACGTAACACATAGCTATGTTCTGCCGACAAATTTGAATAGGCTATTTGTCATTGTCAAAGTTTTAATAATAGCAAAATAATAGTACAAAATAATATAATTAGCTAATATAGCTTCATGCCCGATTTAGTACTGCCAAACCACTTTGTGTAGTTAAGATAAATCGTGGACAGCTTTTAAGATATTTCAATAAAATTAGAGGAACAGTTAAACTTTAAAATCTGAGCTTTAAAAGGCCCTAAACAGTTGACTCTGGTCTTGAATCTGACCTTTCTTCTTCATCAATGGGTTAAGGAGGTACATCTGCCTCCTCATCCTCCTTGCTGCTGGTAGATGGCTTTATCCAGGAGAGCAGAGAGCTCCTTCCCTGGGCTGCCTGCTGTAGCTCCCTTTCTTTTTCTTTTCTCAGCCTTTCCTTTCTAGGCATTATGCTGCAATGGTAAATAAAAAGAGACCAACAGTATGAATAAGACTGCTTGGTGACATTTCAACAAGGCCAATGGCTACTTTTTCTGCAGGCAATTGGGCATTGCCTGTTTGTCATTTAGCAAATAAATTACTGCAAGTGTTAATTACAGGGGTTAAAGCAAGAAAAAATGTTGTGCCTGGAATGTGGAACACTGAAGATTTGTGTGCCTGAAATCTGAAATCTTTTCCGGAGCAGGGGGCTTGGTGTTGTGGTCATAAAATGAAGAAATAGAAATGTAAGTGTTGCAAAGGAACGTGTTTATTATCAAAACGAACAAAAAGATTATAAGCTTTAGTAATTACTTTTCAGATTAAACTTTTATAGCATAATGAGTTTATAAATAAAGATTAAACTTTCAGTGGTTACCAGACTTTTTGACTTATAGCTCCTACATCTCTCTTTTGCCTTGGTGCTATTTATTTTTAGAAGCTAAATCACTTAGGCTGTTTGCAAAATTGTATCGCACTTGATGTGAATTAAACAGGCAGTTACGTCGAAATTTCGCCTCTGGGCAAGCATGTCATCATTGAAATGGATCATATAATGTTGTGGTGGTGACTTTAAAACTTCAGCATAGAGGATTTTTATTGCAACTTTCGTTTCTGTTTGGTTTCTGTTACCTTACCTTCAAAATTACCGCTGGCTTACCGGAGCCTCTCTTGCTCCGTCTGTACTCTGTGTCTCAATGTGAAATGTTGTGAAAGCATGCACAGGCGTCAGTGTTGATTGGCTATCACTTGTGCCGTGTAACCAATCAGAGGGGGCTGTAGGCGGGACATTGTTACAAACATAGACATATATACGTAGACGCCGCATCGACTGCCTGAGCGCGTCCTGCGCCGCCGCCATCTTGGATGGGTCTCGCTTCGCCTCCACAGTGCATTCACTTTTATTGAGGAAGGAGCTGTATGCACAAGTAAAATAGAATAACTCACTGAATTTTCAACTGATTTTCACACGGTTTGGTTTGTTACAAACGGCATACATGTAGTTATGATACAGGATGCTTTCGTACATTAAAAATGTGGGATTTCATGCTTTAATACTTTATGCAGATAGCAACAGCATGTTATGTTCTTAAGCATGTTAATATTCTTAAGCCCCCCTAAATAATTTTATGTTCATTTATTTAATTTTTTTTTTTTTTTTTTTAACAAAAAAGTGCCGACAAATTCAATATAATGTGGCCAGAATATGAGTTTAAATAAATAATCACATAACCAGTCATTATTAACTTAAATATGATCATAAATCTTAGTTTCCCTTCACTTCATAGTGGAAGGTAGAGAGTCCGAGTCAGTGCGTCATTATCCAATCCATTCCACTTGTTCATATAGAGCACGCCCACATCACTGATACCCAGTCCACGTTTTCCCTGCAACCTAGGTTGCACTCGGTACCTGGGTACCTGCAGCATGTGTATACCGGGAGCGGAGCACACAGAACCGACTAGAGCAGCATTAGGAGAAGAACGTGAACAAGAATGGATATACGAAATTTTTTCAGGAGAGTAAGTATTCATCACTGCTGATAGTAACAATAAGTTAGCTCCAGCCCCCCAGCTAACAGCAGAAAGTCCCATGTAATTAATGAACCAAATGCTCCCTGTTTGACAAATAAAAACCTGGCTTGCACACTCTGTAGGAGAGAGCCCCCTGTACAGGAGGCAGCGTGAGATGTGTGCTGTATCTCTGTGCACGTCTTACCTTTGTTGTTTTGCGGTCAAAAGTTACATTTCAGCTCTAAAAGAACGCTGCTACTTAGCTAGCTAGTTAGTCTGAAATGCACTGTGAAGGTCCTGGTTGTTTATAGAGTTAGGTGTGCACTCTTTTTTTTTTTTTTTTTTTACCATATACTATCTTTGGGGTGACTTCCTTCTGGAGCATCAGCTCCAGCATCAGATGCACACAGTGAAACAGGAGCTGAGCTCATCCAGCATCAGATGCACACAGTGAAACAGGAGCTGAGCTCATTCACGTATGATTATGTGAATAATAATAATAATGACAATAAGAATGATGATGATGATGATGATGATGATAATAATAATAATAATAATACACTAATAATAATCACTCCACCACCCCTATTGACCTATAGGAGTCAGGGCAGAGGAGCAGAGAGAGTGAGAGGGGAGAGAGCTCTACTGGAAAGGTGAGTCACAGGATAGAGTCATTTGTGATGCAGACAGTCTTTGAATTTTATGGGGTGACTTCCTTCTGGAGTATCAGCTGTGTTTCTCACTTTACGCATGGATGCACACAGTGAAACAAGAGCTGAGCACATTCACGTATGATTTTCATCAGTGGATAATAATACTAATAATAATAATAATAATGATAATAATAATACATTAATTATAATCACTCCACCACCCCTATTGACCTGTAGGAGTCAAGGCAGAGGAGCAAAAAGAGTGAGAGGGGAGAAGCCTCTACTGGAAAGGTGAGTCTAAAGGATTTCACAGGATAGAGTCATTTGTGATGCAGACAGTCTTGGATTTTTATGGAACTCGATATGAATATGAAATATGAAACATTTCAGTCCAGGTGCACCATATAAGACTTATTTAACTTGAGCTTTTATTTAGGAGAGTAATGATTGGAAAGTGGAGATAGCCAAGAGAGAGATATATAAGCCAAATTAGCCTGGCCCAAATATTTTCAAGAGTACCTTAATATAACTGTAATTTAAGTAATTAAGTAATATTTTTCAGATTCAGATTCAGA
>NC_065517.1:776731-783378 GCF_006386435.1 Epinephelus moara | reverse complement strand
TATATATATACTGTGTGTGTGTGTGTGTGTATGTATATATATACATATATATATATATATATATATATATATATATATATATATGTATGTATGTATGAGATGAACAAAAGAACTTTGTTGTGACCTAAATAACATGCTGTTGCTATCTGCATAAAGTATTAAAGCATGAAATCCCACATTTTTAATGTACAAAAGCATCCTGTATCATAACTACACGTGTGCCGTTTGTAACAAACCAAACCGTGTGAAAATCAGTTGAAAATTCAGTGAGTTATTCTATTTTACTTGTGCATACAGCTCCTTCCTCAATAGAAGTGAATGCACTGTGGAGGCGAAGCGAGACCCATCCAAGAGCAAAATGCTCGCATTGCAGAGCACTTCTGCCCGTGCCGGACAGAAACTTCGCCACGCCGGAAATCCAGTGCTGTGCCGGAGAACTTTAAGCCCTGTAATTATGTTGCCTAATGTAAACAAATGTAAAGTATACTGATAGCTTCACATGCTGTACCAATGACAAATTCTACCGACATTGGCTGTCTAGTGGTCATCACGTTCTATCCATTATTGACTTTGGCTAGCGTCTAGCTTGTTAAGCGGGTGGGCAGTCGGCTAATTTAGGCTCAGCTGTTTGGCGCTGTATGAGACAGGCTACTTCACAACAGAGACAAATAAATGCAAGTTGTAGCTTGGCAACTGAGGCTTAGGGGCCAAACAATACACCCGATTCATTTATGTGTTACGTGGCTGGTGGGGCAGGGGAGGAGATGTGTGTGTGCTGCAGCTGTGCGGTGCTGCTGCAACGCGCCTCCGTTTGTGTCCGCCCAGCACGTTCACGTTGACAAAGGAGGAGAGGGAAGGGAGGGAGGCACATTTTGGGGCATTATTATTACACGCTTTTAATCGAGAATTGATCAATGATCATATCAACATGAGCCACATACAGTACACTGTAAAAAAAAAACAAAAAAAAAAACTAACTTTCAAAAGGGCACTTGCTTGGTCCAGAGGGCAAAGGGCAGGTGCTATAGTACCACGTAGTGTCTATCTGTGCACGCCACTGGCTGTGAGGCTCCAAAGGACAGAGGGATGTCATATGCTGTAAAGCCCTCTGAAGCAAATTGTGATTTGTGATATTGGGCTTTATAAATATAGCTGATCGATTGATTGATTGAATTGACTGTACCTAAATATCAGATGGCTCAACTTAATTTCTTTTAAGTTATTTAACAAAAATCATCAGTCAACAGAACTTGTAATTTGATAAAACTCACAACGATGTTTGTTTAACAAAGTATAACTTCTTGTCTGACTGTGTATCTTGTTAATTTACTTTGTTTGAGTTTTCTCAGTGTCGACATTTTCAGTGACATCCAGACCCTGAACTGTATGTAGTTCATGCATTTTTTTGTGATAAGCTACCCACAACCACTTATCTAAACTGAAATGTCTGCTATATCAAAAAGAAACGTGCATACATCGACACTTTTCTGCTTATTTTCCAACTGACAGCACTTTTATAAAAGATGGACAGAAAGTGGCCTTTGAGGAAAGACATCTTGCTAAAGTTAGTAACGTGTGATTTTTAGTGAAGCACCCGGACTGGTTTTGTTTAGACTAATCTTTAGATTTTCTAAGATTTGGACTGTTGAGAACTGAGAACGCCGCCTTCATAGCTGGTGACACAGCTAAACTGAGAACAGCCAGAGCCAACCTGTCCCTTGGCATCAGGAAAGCGTCTGTACACCAGAGGGATAACCTGTCATTTCAAAGACAGCAGAGACACATAGCGCCTGCAGCAAGGAATCCAGGCCATCATGGACTATAAACCTCCATCAGAGATCTGTGACAGACATACTGAACCTACTCAACAACTTCTTTACACATTTTGAAGCTCTAAACAACATTCCTGCACAAAGGACACCACGCCCTTTCAATGACTAGGTTCTGTGCCTTTCCCCAGCCAACACTGAGAAATCCTTCTTTGTGATTAGAGAGAGATGATTGCCTGTAGGCTGCTGGTCCAGACAGTATACCCAGTGTATAAAAGATTGTGCACAAGAGCCTAAAGATGTCCTCATGGACTCCTTGAGTCAGGCCGAGACCACCATTATACCTGTGGCAAAGAAGTCACCCCCATCCTGCTTAAATGACTACCATCCTGTCGCACTGACCTCCACTATTATAAGCGCTTTGAGAGACAGGTCATGCACCACATAAATTCCATCCTTCCTCCCACCTTGGACCCCTATTAGTTTGCATATCGTGCAAACCCCTGATGATGCAATCACTTCTTCCTTCCATTTAGCCCTCACCCACCTGGACACAAAAGGCTCCTGTGTAAGAATGCTGTTTATAGATTTCAGTTCAACATTCAATACCATCCTCCTTCAGGGAGGAAATTGACCATGTTGGGCCTGACTAATACTGATGGCCAAATGAAGCCTCATGAAGCATTTTCTCTATTTTATGAGTCCACTAGATGGCGCTTTTTGTTTAACAAAAGGTTGAAAGCACACTGAATTGCCATTCTTTGAGCCAGGGATGGGCAGTATTTTTATTACTTGTATTTAAAATACGTATTTCAATTACATTTGAGTATTTTGTAATTTGTATTTGATAAGGCCAATAATGTGCCCTTCAATGACCTAGTGGTCTGTTTTACTGGACTGTGCATAACATAGGAAATTGTATGTTGTTGTGGTTGATGCTTGGGATGAGTATGCTACAAATGAATTGCCTCACATGGGATCAATAAAGTTGTTGTAGTGTAATGTTTACTGTAGTGTTTATACTGTACCTTTAAGTTGACCTTTAAAGATACGTGTTGAAGCAATGTACTCTGTGCACTGACAAGTCACACACTGGTTTATTGTTTTATGTATTCCTATGACACACACATACACTCATTGAGCACTTAAGCATTGTGGTGGAGAAGTACCTAGGATTCACTGTGCATCATTTTTTTTTAAAAATAGCATAAGAATGGGTTCAGAAATATTGGTAGAAAATTAGAGAAATTCCAGCTTGTCCTGATATGACTCTAGAGGAGGCGGGCTTAGACTGCCCAGAAAAAACATTACACGGTGAAATTGGCTCCAAGGGAGAAAAGGAGAGCGGGGATACTATTATGTACGAGTGCAAGTAAAGAGGCGGCCATCAGGGGGAGAACGAAGAAATGTGATACCATTATGGTGGGTAGGGCTAAAGGAAAAAGTGGAAACTCAGCAGAAATGTGATACCATTATGGTGGGTAGGGCTAAAGGAAAAAGTGGAAACTCAGCAGAAATGTGACACCGTTGTGGAGGGTAGGGCTAAAGACAAAAGACGACTCAGCAGAAATCTTCACAATAAAAGCGAGTGCGCAGACAAAAGAAATTCCAGTCTTGCTCCGGAGTTTGACTCATTGAGTTGTGTTGTGCTGATGCCTGCGTGCACAGTAAAACTCAGTTGCATCTGATTCTACGAGTCTCCAGTGATTTTTTGACTTCTGAGTATTTGAGTTTTTGATATTTAATAGAAAACAAAGGAAGTTTGTTCAAGAAGAAGGAAACGAGATCGCAAGCTTACTGGCCTGGCTCCCGACCTTAGTTTTTGTTTCAACATTGTCTGAATCTAAATCTGAATCGATAAATATTATCTTAGGAAGCCTATATGTCCCTAGCTTTTTTTTCTCTTTTTCATTTAAAAAAAGTTGAACACAGGGCTCCAAAGGCTCCAAGTTAGACAGCAAACAAGTTAACTAGCTACAGTATCTTGCTGCTGTTTAGCGAGACCGTTGGTGGACAATTCACGGCACAGCTAGACTAGACTTGCCAGGCATGCTGCATGTGCTGCTCACAAGTGTGACAGATGTCAACTGGTTTGATGTATGATTTATGTCTGGGTCTGGCTACATAGCCTATTGTATAACAATAAACATGGTGATGATAGTTATCATATCAAGCTAGTGATGCTTATGCTAACTGTCTAGGTTAGTGCATACCTACCAACCTGAATACTCGGCTATACCAAATTGTGAGAAAACAAGTGCAAATTTGCAATACCTGCGACCAAATTTGCAACTATCATACCATTAATGGATGAATCATGGTTGTTCTTTGTAAATGTTCTTGTTCTTGTAAATTTTGAGCATTTTTGGTCAAGGACTTTTTGAGCTATTCACAAAAAGATTTGAATCAGTTAGTATAGCGCCACCTATGGACGAATCATGGGCATTCTTCCTGGTATAGTTACTCATGGTCTCTAGTTGCAGTATGCAAATTTTGAGCATTTTTGGTCAAGGACTTTTTGAGTTATTCACGAAAAGCTTTGTGGACAGACCAACCAACCGACCGACAGAGTGGCTGATAGAGCTGCAGGTTGCTGCTTTGAGCCTCTCTCGTTAAACCAAATGCACCATCTAGTGGGCTCAGAAAATAAAGAAATACTTCATAAGGCTTTATTTGGCCATCACTACTGACCACCTCACTCTGGTACTGGATGCTAGACTTTTTTACTGAGAGACCGCAGTCAGTAAGGATTGGCAACTACACATCAAACACCACCACAGTGAGCACGCAGATCAGGATAGTTGAACCAACAAAACTGTCTCTCTGTTTCATGCCAGGATGCACAGAGTGGAGATTCTACTGTCTGCTATCTAGCTGTCACCGTACCCTGGACAACATGGGGAAGTGCAAATTCAACCAAATTGGCTGTTTAACCAAGATTTGACAGCATGGCTGAAACCAGTACAAGGCAATGCATATAGTTAGTGGAATCCTGCATGCAGAGTGAAAAATTAAACAAAACAAAAAAAAAACAAAATACCAACATATGCCACAATTTTATTTCCCAGCTCTTTTCTATGCTCATCTCCCCCACAACCCAAAATGTCATGGTTTATGTCACAATTAACATTCAGGACAAAATTTTTCCGAACCCTAAACCTTTTATTTGGTTTCAATGTTTTCTTTTCCTCCAATTTTAGTTATCGTAAAACTGGTCTTGAGTTTCATTTCAACTGCCACTTTAAAAGTTTTGAAATGTCCTAAACCTAACTTGCCGCAAGCTGTAAAAACTATGACCCATGACAGTGCAACAACTTAAAATACAGGAATGAGGTGAACCAACTGGCATCGTAGTGTAAAGACAATCTTTCTCTTAATGTACGGAAAACAAAGGAGATTGTTATTGACGTCCAGAAAGCCCAAAAGAAAACCCAACAGTGTCTTTACTTCCTCCAGAAACTAAAGAGAGCCAGATCCCCGGTATCCATAATGTGCTCCTTCTACCGAGGGATCACTGAGACCATCCTGACCAGCTGCATTACTGTGCGGTTTGGGAGCTGCACTGTCTCCAGCCCCAAGACCCTGCAGCATATAATGAACACAGCTGTGAAGCGTCACTGGTGCCTCTCTCCTCTCCCTCCTGGACATCTACAACACAAGCCTAAACCGCAAAGCCAACAGCACTGCAAGTGACCCCACCCATCCCTCACACAGCCTTTTTAGTCTCCTGCCATCTAGGACAGGATACCAGAGCCCGCTCCACCAGACTGGGTAACAGCTTTGTGCATCAGGCTATCAGGATACTGAACTCTCTCCCCTCTGCCTCCGAAAAGTCTGGCCTGTAACTTACTCAGCCGCGCAGCCCCACAGCAGCAGCCATAACAACCTTTATACAAGCACACACACACACACACACACACACACACACACACACACACACACACACACACACAAACACACACACACATTCAGCACTAGCACTTTGTACACAATACTACAAAACCGCTGCTACTCACTCATCCTGTGGATAGCCCATCTCCATTTACACTTTGTTTTGTTTGCGCTATACCTATCATTAAAGTTTTTTTATGCCTCCGCACCAGTGATAGCTGTGGCTGGAAGCAGGCCCGGAGTGGCTAATCGGGAGGACCGGGCCGCGAGGGCCGGTGTTCAGGGTTGTTTTTTTTTGTTTTTTTTGTTATTGGGCCGGTGTTCAGTCATGGCACTGGGTATCACCTATGCTGCTACCGCTGTCCCTGGGCCACCGCCTTTGGCAGCTCTTTTTTTCTTTTTTTTCTTTTTTTTTGCAGACGGACCCTAACGTGTGTGCAATGTGCATGGGAGGCGTTCAGATGTAGCGTCTTTTTCGCACACAAACCCATTACTTTCAATGCAGACACGGGTCATGCGCGCTCACAACCCAAAGCGACACCAGAGCAGCGCGCATTCGGTGCTCCACAGACCTGCTTCTCCCTCCGGTGTTGTGTCAGAACCCGGTTCCCCCTCAGGCTGTGTCTCTCCTACTGTTTCCCACGGAGCTCTGCCCCATTTGAAAGGCGACGGAAGCCCATATGTGGAAAGACGACGCCTCCGAGATGTAGAATGTGTATTATAGAAGAGAAACACACATCTCAGGACCGCTGATTTTCAGCCTCCTTTCAAATTTAATAGAGGCAGGACAATATCTGATAGTAATATTCTTAGCTGTCAGGATGTGCCTGCTGTAAAGGGTAAATATACCCAGATAGCACACATACATCTGGCCGACATCGGCCCAATGTATCAAGTTTAGATCGTTAAGACGTAGCAGGGAGAGCGTTTGCTCATTGCCAAGACGTCGCTGAGACGTCGGCCTTTAATCGAAAATGACCACCACGC
>NC_065517.1:776529-776659 GCF_006386435.1 Epinephelus moara | reverse complement strand
GTGGCAGGGAGACCGTTTGCTCATTGCCAAGACGTCGCTGAGACGTCGGCCTTTAATCGAAAATGACCACCACGCGACGTTCAAACGATCAATAAAAAGCTGCGCTCAGTAGGCACTCCTTCATTAATAT
>NC_065517.1:704927-774491 GCF_006386435.1 Epinephelus moara | reverse complement strand
GAAGGACCGCCCTGCAGATTTACTATTGGTTCTGCAACGTAGGGAGTTTTTTTAAACTCTGAAATTGTATCCGCCCATCTAAACACAAAATCAGGGAGAAAGTCATCAGTCTTTAGTTAAGCAAAGCGTCTAAAGACTGACTTGTGAGTCTATGAGAGATAGTGTTATTAGAGAGTGCAACACTTTTTATTTTATTTTTTCAAATTTAACAATTAATATTTTTATTTATTCTTTTATTTCATTTTTAAGGTTTGGATATCTGTGAATGTTTATTTGAACAAAATATAGATTCTGATATTGTTGAAAGAATATAGATTCCAATATTGTTGAAAAGGATGTGTTGCAAAGAATAATGTTGGAGATGTTCACTCATGTTGAAATAAATCTACATTGTGAAGCAACCCTTACTTGCACTGAATTGGAAATATTTTCGAAAAATACACTGAATTACAAGGCTTTGGAGAACAGTTCGCTATTGTAGACTTAACATGTAAGGTTATAATAGGTCGTGATCTAAAGTGGACCGGTCTGAGGCATGAAACTCCAGGGCTGAAGATGAGTCCCACTCCGGCCCTGGCCGGAAGCATTATGTTTCAGGTTGTCCCTCCTTTCCATTCCCGTGAGTGTGATTTCTCAAGAATAGCCTTCAGGGAATTTCTTTAAATTTGGCACAAATGTCCACTTGGACTCAGTAATGAACTGACTAGATTTTGGTGACCGTAGGTCAAGGTTACTGTAACTTTGCGTCCATCTCATTCTCGCAAATGCAGGAATTTCCATAAATTTGGCACAAATGTCCACCTCACAAAACATGTCTTTGGCCATAACTTAAAAACCCATATACTAATCATGACAAAATTTCAAAATAGAATTTAAAACGTGATGACATTTGATGTCCAAAAAGTCAAAGGTCTATGGCCGAAGTTTGGCTGACTGGCGGACAATGTGCACACATCACCAAAACCTCACAGGCAGGTTTCCAGAATATCAGGCACATTAACGATGCAATAAATACCCAAAAAACCACTATTCAATGCAACTATCTGCAATCAGCACATAAATGTATCTCTATATCGACTGTCCCGTCACATCTGATGTCAGATCAAAGGGGACTGGCACCGTTTGGCACGTTTGGCACGCGTAATGGAAACCCAACCTGATTTGATTAACACAGTTGCAAACTAATGAGTTCACATCCCTCTCAGCCAACCACAAACAGCCACAGCATCAGATAGGGAGTATATATTCAGCATCTGTCGTCTTAGAAAAGTCAAAAGAAAAGAAACCGAGTGAGACTGCGAGAGAGAAAGAGAGAGTGCGTGCGCGCACGAGAGAAACGCAACATTGATTTACAATTGTGGTGACCTCCTCCCAGGCTACCTTTGCATCATCAGCCCGTGGAGGTCTGCTCGCAGTTCCGTATACTCGGACACTGTGAGCAAAACATCAGTTTCCTCCTGGGAGAAGTTTGGCCGTCTGACGCTGCTGCTCTCTTCCGCCATGGCGAATTGAGTAAACTCTCATTACGCCTTCGCGTGGCGCATTTAAGGGCGAGGAGAGGGGCTCATTTGATTGGTGTGATGTGAATCGGCTATGTAAAACCCACTCCACGCCTTCTCTCCTCCCTCTTTCCGACTTGCGCCGGTAGGAGGGACGGAGGTGGGAAAGAGGAGTAGCTGCACCAGGGCGCACGGTGTGCCAAACTTACAAAATCCACCTGGCCACACCCAGTTGGCGAAGCGCAGGTGCGCAGCGCCTCTGCCGCGCCCGGTCTGCGAAACTAGAGCCCCAGGTCTCTATCATCGAAAGCAGTGTTAGTAAACGAATTAATATCAGATAATCATATTGATTTACTCAGCCTCACTGAAACCTGGCTGTGTCAAGACGAATATGTCAGTCTAAATGAATCCACTCCTCCGAGTCATTCCTCGAGGCAGCGGCCGAGGAGGGGGAGTTGCAGGCATTTTTTAACTCTAGTCTGTTAATCAGCCCTCGACCCTTTTACTCGATTACACGCCACTCGGCAACAGTTACTATACTAGATGTTTATCAGATAGTGCTGTCGCAAAATTTAAGGAAACGATTCCACCGTCGTTAAATTTAATACCATGTCCTTCAGAAACAGAGGTTTCCCGTGCCAACTTTAAACTCTCCCGAATTGATCATCTTGTTGATAGCGCTGTAGGCTTGCTGGGAACAACACTCGACTCCATAGCACCTCTTAAAAAGAAGTTAACAAAGCAAAGAAAGTTCGCTCCTTGGTATAACTCTCAAACCCGTAAGTTAAAACAAATATCGTGAAAATTTGAAAGGAATTGGCGATTAACCAAACTGGAAGAATCTCGTTTAGTCTGGGGAGACAGTCTCAAAATGTATAAGCTGGGCCTTCACAATGCCAGAGCAAACTATTACTCAGCTTTAATAGAAGAAAATAAGAACAACTCCAGGTTTCTTTTTAACATTGTAGCCAGGCTGACTGAGAGTCACAGCTCTATTGAGCCTTGTATTCCTTTAGCCTTTAGAAGTAATGATTTTATGAGCTTTTTTAATGACAAAATTCCAACTGTTAGAGGCAAAATTCATGACCTCCTGTCCTCAGGTAGTACCTATCTGCCCTCAAACACAGCTGTAAGACCTAATATATATATTTAGATAGCTTCTCCCCGATTTCTCCTCAACAATTGACCGCAGTGATTTCTTCATCTAAATCATCAACGTGTCTCTTAGACCCCATCCCAACTAGGCTACTTAAGGAAGTCTTACCTTTAGTTAACACTCACTTATTAGACAGGATCAATATATCTTTATTAACAGGCTATGTACTACAGTCTTTTAAGGTAGCTGTAATTAAACCTCTCCTAAAAAAGCCCACCCTGGATCCAGAGGTATTAGCTAACTATAGACCAATATCTAATCTTCCCTTTCTTTCAAAGATCCTTGAGAAAGTAGTCGTAGACCACCTGTGTGATTTTCTCCATGATAATAATTTATTTGAAGAATTTCAGTCAGGATTTAGAGTGCATCATAGCACAGGGACAGCACTAGTTAAAATTACAAATGATCTGTTGATTGCTTCAGACAAAGGACTCATCTCTGTACTTGTTTTACTAGATCTTAGTGCGGCATTTGACACAATTGACCATCAAATTCTGCTACAGAGACTGGAACATTTAATTGGTCTAAAAGGCTCTGCACTAAGCTGGTTTAAATCTTATTTATCTGATAATTTTCAATTTGTTAATGTTCACGATGAATCATCCTTACGTACTAAAGTTTACTTTGGAGTTCCACAAGGTTCTGTGCTCGGACCAATCCTATTTACTCTATATATGCTTCCTTTAGGTAACATGATTAGAAATCACTCTGTAAATTTCTATTGCTATGCGGATGATACACAATTGTATTTATCGATGAAGCCAGAAGAAGCTACTCATAATTGCCTTAAAGACATAAAAACCTGGATGAGCACAAATTTCTTTATGTCATAGTTTCTCTAGATGGCATTGCTCTGGCCTCTAGCACTACCGTAAGAAACCTCGGAGTAATATTTGACCAAGGTTTGTCTTTTATTTCTCATTTAAAACAAATCTCACGGACTGTGTTTTTTCATCTGCGTAATACCGCGAAAATTAGGCCCATCCTGACCTGAAAAGATGCAGAAAAATTGGTCCACACTTTTGTTACCTCTAGGCTGGATTACTGTAACTCCCTATTATCAGGNACATTTAAGACTAGACTTAAGACTTTCCTTTTTGATAAAGTTTATAGTTAGGGCCAGCTCAGGCTTGCCTTGTACCAGCCCCTAGTTAGGCTGACTTAGGCCTAGTCTGCCAGGGGACCTCCTATAATACACCGGGCACCTTCTCTCCTTCTCTCTCTCTCTCTCTCTCTCTCTCTCTCTCTCTCTCTCTCTCCCTCGCTCTCTCATGTCCTGTTACTGCATCTTGCTAACTCGGCCATACTTCATGACACTAACTCAGCTTCTTCTCCGGAGTCTTTGTGCTCCACTGTCTCGCAGGTTAACTTATATCGCAGCGGTGCTTGGATAGTGTGACGTGTGTGGTTGTGCTGCTGCCGAGGTCCTGCCAGATGCCTCCTGCTGCTGCTGTTATCATTAGTCATACTTCTACTGTTATTATACACATATGATTATTGTCACATATGTATACTATCAGATATTAATATATACTTTCAACATATTGTACTACAATAGCCCGAATTATAATTATAATATTATTACTTTTATTATTGTTGTTGTAAGCTACTGTCATTACTGTCTGTCCTGCATCTCTCTCTTTCTCTTTATCATGTTGATCTGTTCTGTACGACATCTATTGCAGGTCTGTCTGTCCTGGAAGAGGGATCCCTCCTCAGTTGCTCTTCCTGAGGTTTCTACCATTTTTTTCCCTGTTAAAGGGTTTTTTTGGGGGGAGTTTTTCCTTATCTGCTGCGAGGGTCCTAAGGACATAGGGATGTCGTATGCTGTAAAGCCCTGTGAGGCAAATTGTGATTTGTGATATTGGGCTTTATAAATAAAATTGATTGATTAATTGAATTGAGATACTGAAGTAGTGACATTTATCTTGGGTCCACCTTGAAATTGTGCTGATTGTATAGATCTTCTGTGCTGTCACGGGGTAGATGTTTGTTAAGCATCCATGTTTTCACAGACATGGATGTAAACTGTAACTGCAACTTGATGGGTTTGTGGAGGCATACAACAATGAGGCAGTAATTCTAGTTTGTTCTTCATCTGTGCCTTGTTCTTGCTCCTCTCTCTAGTTTAACTGGTAAATATTTTACTTTTATTAGTATTTGAGGGTTTTGTTTGTTTGTTTGTTTTGTCCTAGTATTTTTAAACTTTTGTTGTCATTTTTTAATACTCTATAACAACACCGTAGTCTGAGAGAACTGGTATTTTAATCTTGTATATATCCTGAACACATGGCAGAATTGGCTTTGCAGGCAGCTGTCAGAGTTGTATTTAATGACTGGAGCAAGGTGCAATGGAAATACTGCACATTTCTAGCGACTTTTGAAGTTACTGTTACAAAATGGCTTAAAGAAATTACTTTTGCTTTATTCATACTGTAAGTGTGTCACGGTAAATGCATGCATCTCAGATACCCTTACACCTCACATTCAAAGTCTCTAATGTGACACACACACACACACACACACATCCCCACTTGGTGTTTCTTTTCAGCCATAAAATACTGACTTGTCACGAGGAGCTCTTGCCCTCAGACCCTCTGCTGCCTGTTCACACACTCTCTGCTCCACTTCCTCATTGACTCTTATGTGACTTGACAGTAACTTGGCTGGAAATATAAATGCTGACTCATCGGTTGTGCTGTGTGATGGAGAAGAGGTTTTGCTGAATGCATTATTCATGCTGTTATTGGTGCATACAGGTTTCTATGCTTGATGCCACATATGAAACAGAAATCTAATAATGATAAATATCGATGTACATCTAAGCAGTGGGTTTGACAGGACAGGAAGTGATGATTATGGTTCTGGAGTACTTACGAGATATGATGGGGGTGAAGCACATTAACAGTCAGGTCAGAAGGCATCTCATAACCGAATGACTTGAATGGGTTTTTGTGTGTTTCCTCAAGGTGTTTTATCCAACAACTAACATTCTTTTTCTGGTCCTCTGTTCAGGTAATATGCAGTATCTAGTATCTGTGTATCTATATGGGATTGCTGTGATGACACATAGAATATTTGATGGAGGATGTCTAGACCAAACCATATTAACCATATATCAAAGAAATAGGAGTTAACAAGATTTGTGTTCAAGTGGTGTTGCGCTTCACAGCATCTGTCAGCTATTCAGATGTGCAAAGATGTTTTCATGATTCTGATGGATTTTTTTTTTTTTTTTCAGTTAAGTTTATTTTTGGGGCCTTTTGCCTTTAATAGATTGAGTTTAAGCATGAGAGGGGCAGAGACACACAGCAAAGGGCTGCAAGCCGGAATTGAACCCATGGCTGCTGCAGCAGAGACTCATCCTTTTTACATGGGAAGCCTTCTCTAGCCATTGAGCCACCGGGTTCCTCTTGATGGATATTTCAATACTTAAAATTTCAGTCCTGGTTGATTTGGTGACACCTGGGGTTAGAGCTAGTAATGACAAATGTGTTAATAACAATACACCAGATCTCAAAGTTCTGATCAAAATGACCCATGTACTGTATGAAACCACAGGGGCAGTAACAGCTTAAGCGAAGAGCAGCTGCTCTACAATGGTTAATGCTAAATTGACTTGCACTTGTACAGTATAGTGCCTCTCTAGTCTTCCAAACACTCAAAGCACTGGTGGCTGAGGTCATCATACAAGGTCTACACATAGTGATGGGCAAATGAAGCCTCATGAAGCATTTTCTTTATCTTCTGAGCCCACTAGATGGCGCTCTTGGTTTAAAATGGCAAGTCAGTGTGTTTTAAACCTTTTGTTAAACACAAAGCGCCATCTAGTGGGCTCACAAAATAAAGAAAATAATTCATGAGGCTTCATGCGGCCATTACTACTACACAGTTAAACGTTCACACGGACTCACACACCCAGAGCAACACCATCTCGAGCAATTTGGGGTTTAGTATCTTGCTCAAGGATAAATCAACTCATAAAGCCAAAATTAATCTGCACTAATGTTACAAGCAGAGTCCAAAATATAGGAAATAGGGTTGTCAAAAGTATCAATACTCTGAAAAGTATCGATAATCAAACACTGTATCCGGATACAATACTAATTTACAAAAGTATCGATACTAACAGTGCACGCCACCTCAGCGCCTGTCCGGTGCGTGCGACGGATCCGACGGACACGCGCTGTGCAGGCAGCGTCTGGCAGGCACAGAGCCCTCGCTGCAATCCGGCTTATTGTCGTCGCTGTGCATGCATGCACACATTTCTGTTGCTGTAATATGGCCAGCGCGGCTGCAGGAGGATCAGAGCAGCCAGTTTTGGTCAAAAATGATAAAGGAAAAAGCGCTCTTTGGAAATATTGAGAGAGCTCTATTTGTCTTCTTAAATAACATTTTACTGAAAAAAAGGTGTACAATGGTAAACAAAATTGCAGGGGGAGTAACCAGAACAGAACAGAGAAAACAAAGAGGAGCTGTGGGAGCTATTGTGACTCACCAGCCCAGCTGAGCCAGCTAGCAATTTAATGTTTGTGAATGTGTGTGTATTTTGGACCTGCGTGTTAATGACAGAGGTTAATAGAGTGAAAAAAAATTAATTTCAAGGGATTAATAAAGTATATATATATATATAAAAAAAAAAAGTAAGCCAGTGGTAGTAGTTCATGGTTTGACAGACACATATACACACACTCACATGTGCATGAATGCATACACACGGAGAAAGGCAAGCACACATGAGCCGAGAGGCAAGTATAAATAGAAATGTGAATCCTGTACACATGCTTACATGGATACCCTAACATGCCACACACACTTGAAACTTTACCCTGTACAATTTTTCTCCTCTTCCCAACCCTTGCATGAACCCTCGCCACTACGAAGTTCACCTTACCCTTTACCTAAACCGAATTCTTGTTTAAACCTCAACCCAAGTCCTAAAATTAAACTCACCTTACCATAAAACCCTTACCCTAAAACTAAAAACCCCAAAACCAGAGCCCCAATCATAAACTGACCCTTTGAAAGAAATGAAATTTAACTCCATTTGACCGTTTTGCACAGGATCCTCACTTATAATGGCTTAAGGGTAACTTAAAGGTAAAACACACACACTCACACACACACACACACACACACACACACACACAACTCGCGTGGATCCTGGAGGGACCCAGAGGTCCTGTCGACTTTCATCCATTCCACCAGCCCTAACACACAGTGACAGAGGAGAAATCCCCCTGCTCTGTATGCCTCACTGCCACTAATGGCTGACAACATTTAAATGACCTTTATAAGTCTTGTGATGATTCAGTACGTCAGCTTGCGGATGTGTTTTTGTATTGTAGTGGGATGGAGTGTGTTTATTTGTATGTATCTGAGTGTGTGTGCTTGTCCCAGTCTTATATGTAGCAGTAAGCTCAAACAGTAGCTACTTCTTGTTAGTTGACGGTATTTATCCAAACTGACATGTTTTGTAAACCTCATACAAAGCACGATACACCTGCCTGGAGGGGACAAACTGTGAACTGTCCTGAAGTGAATCACAAGACTTGAGTGTCATTTGTGCATACATTACAGCAAACAATGAGACACTGTTTTGTTGTTAATATTTGTCGTGTTAGAAAGTAACGCAAAAGTGTCATGTCCTGTCCTAGACTGTTGTCTGTTGTGACACTAATTGCTTTGTATATTCCACAAGCCCAGTAAAACTAAAGAGAGTTCCTGTGTATTTTTTTAGTCACAGTTTTTTGTTTTTGCAAAGTAACTGTCAAAAGTGCTCCTAGCTCAGGGTGCTAAATGTTACAATCAATAAGTTGTTCCAATCTAAAACAATAAGAAAGGAAGGTTGGCACTCAAAAGACTGGGCACTGTAATACCCCCTTTCCACTAAATTACCTCTGGTTCTGGAACCAGTATCACTCAGGATTCTTAAATCCTGGGTTTTAACTAGCAAACCAGCCCAAGTTTCAACCAGTTTTGAGCAGAACCATCAATCAAGGATGTATCATCAATGGAGGGCATTGTACAATGCACAGTGAAGGTAAACAGGTTAGGGTTTGGATGGTGGATCACACTGATGACCTGCTGATTACCAATGATCTGTTATTACAAATATTTGTTTTTATCCAAAAAATGACAATGGACCAAGTACTAACAGTAAGAAAATATAGAAGACTATTACCTGCAAGACTAGATAAGCTGGATAACCAGCTTATTCTAAAGTCGCCAAATACCACTGCTTTATCAGTGAAGCCACCTTTTGTGGCAGTATGATATTCTGGCAGGCGGCGATGGTTTGGCCTCCACAAACCCATCAAGTCTCAGTTACAGTTTACATCCATGTCTGTGAAAACATGGATGCTTAACAAACATCTACCCCGTGACAGCACAGAAGATCTATACAGTCAGCACAGTTTCAAGGTGGACCCAAGATAAATGTCACCAATTCAGTATCTCAATTCAATTAATCAATCAATTTTATTTATTAAGCCCAATATCACAAATAACAATTTGCCTTAGAGGGCATTACAGTATACAACATCACTCTGTCCTTTGGACCCTCACAGCGGATACGGAAAAACTCCCCAAAAAACCCTTTAACAGGGAAAAGAAATGGTAGAAACCTCAGGAAGAGCAACTGAGGAGGGATCCCTCTTCCAGGACGGACAGACGTGCAATAGATGTCGTACAGAACAGATCAACATGATAAATTAACAGTAATCCATATGACAAAATGAATTTAAGTAATAATATTACAATAATAATTATCTTATCTTGTGGTACAATATGTTGTGGGTATATATTAATATATGATAGTATATGTATGTGACAATAATCACATGTGTATAATGACAGTAGAAGTATGACAGCAGCAGTAGGCTGCATCAGGCAGGACCACGGCAGCAGCACCACCACACACATCATACCATATCATACAATATGAGTTAACCTACCAGACAGTGGAGCACAAAGGCTCCGGAGAAGAAGCCGAATTAGTGACATGCAGTAGAGCCGAGTTAGCAAGAAGTGTTAAGCAAAGGAGAGAGAGAGAGAGGAGAGAAGGTGCTCAGTGTATTATAGGAGGTGTATTATAGGAGATCCCCCGGCAGACTAGGCCTAAGTCAGCCTAACTAGGGGCTGGTACAAGGCAAGCCTGAGCCAGCCCTAACTATAAGCTTTATCAAAAAGGAAAGTCTTAAGTCTAGACTTAAATGTGGAGACAGTGTCTGCCTCCCGTACCACAACAGGAAGATGATTCCACAGGAGAGGAGCCTGATAGCTGAAGGCTCTGGCTCCTGATCTACTTTTGGAGACTTTAGGGACCACAAGTAACCCTGCATTCTCAGAGTGCAGTGTTCTAGTGGGATAATATGGCACTATGAGCTCTCTGAGATATGACGGAGCCTGACCATTTAAAGCTTTGTAAGTTAGGAGTAGGATTTTAAATTAAATTCTGGATTTTTGCCAGTGCAGAGAACCTAAAACAGGAGAAATATGATCTTGTTTCTTAGTTCCTCTCAGCACACGTGCTGCTGTGTTCTGAATTAGCTGGAGAGTTTTTAAAGACTTGTTAGAGCTACCTGATAATAGGGAATTACACTAATCCAGCCGTGAGGTAACAAAAGCGCGGACCAATTTTTCTGCTTCTTTTTGGGACAGGATAGGCCTAATTTTCGCAATATTACGCAGATGAAAAAACACAGTCCGTGAAGTTTGTTTTAAATGGGAGTTAAAAGACAAATTTTGGTCAAATGCAGCCAAATGTAACCTTTCGTGGTGTTATACACTGCTGGTTGGCCCAACAGTGCCTGTCAAAGCAGTATGATACACATATGGGCAGCATCATTTCATAACAGGGCCGGATGGCACCTGTCGCTAATGACATAAGAGAAGGAGCTAGAAAGTCATTATAAGGTGGGTGGGAGTGGTGATGGGTGGGTCCAACAAACTCTGGACTTTCACCTGGGAGCCTGTTGAACCATGATGGGTTTTTTTCTAAACCTTATCATGTGTTAGCCTTGATCTAACCATGTGTTTTTGTTGACTAAAGCTAACCATGTGCTTTTGTTCATGTCCCGCTGTTGGTTGTGGTGATCTGTGACGTCAACAGCAGAAACAGCTTGCAATATGTAGACATGAAAGTCCACTGAATAAAGCAGCAATACATGACAACTTGGGATGAAAACATGTTGATAGCACATGCCCACTGATGTCGTCATGGCTTGCACTTTAAGTCAAGAAAAATCTGCTAATTTTTGGTTCTAGTTGGAAACCGACTTTCAGGTTCTGAACCAAATTGTCTTTGGTACAAATGCTCTTAACGGTTCAAAAACAGCCAACAAGGGCCTACTAGTGCCAACAGTGTGGGACACACCGTTGGCCAACAGTGTGGGACACACCGTTGGCTTGGTCTGTTAGAGCCTTAAGGGTCTCTGAGGCCCAGCCACCCTGCGAAAGAAACATATTTTAGCAACTTATATCTGCAATAACATTCTTTTGGTCATTACCATAAGCTCATGACCACGGAACGAGATTTGGAATGTGCTGTAGATTAACTGATAAACAACTTCATCTTCAGGCTCAGCTCCCTCATCATCATGATAGTTTGGTAATAGTGTTGTTGTCTGTCTGTCTGTCTGTCCGTTAATCTTTTGTTCCATCAGTCGTAAACATGACCACATCTCCTTTATTTGGGGCATTGGCTCAATTCCCAGTTTTGGGGTAACTGGTGGAGCCACTCAAGATTTTTCACAAGGAAAAAGTAATCTTTCAGTCAGAAAGAAAATTGAGATTATATGTTGACCTTTGCAAAAACTGAGCAGTTTGGAATAATTCAGTTTGGGATTTTGCATCAGTTCAGCAATAGAATAGAACAGAATAGAAAGAACTTTATTTATCCACGCAGGAAAATTCAGCTGTCCAGCAACTCATAAAAGACAAAAAACAGCCACACTTCCCCTCATAAACAACAACACAGTGGTATTAACACAGACATAAAATAAAATATGTTAAAATAAGTGCAATTCCATAGTCCAGCCAGTTGTGACTAATGTGAAGTGTGTAAGTGTGTGTGTGACTGGATTCAGGACAGGGGCGGACTGGGACTAAAAAACAGCCCTGGACTTTGACTCGGCCCAGCCCACAATAACCGGTGCGCATACGGTATTCAATTTGATTGGCGGCCGGCCAGCTCATAGATATCTATGGGCCGGCTGGCATCCAATTTAAAGGCTGCCACCTAGCGGATTGGACGTGGAACAGTAGATTATCAGGGAGAAAAAAGAAAAAAAAACAAAAAAAAACAGACGTGTGTATATGTGTCTGTCAAAAACGGTGATGACTGCGTGGCGGCCGCTGGCCGTCCGGGAGTACCGGCCGTTCTGTGATTCTCCAGAACCTCCAGATGGCCAGTCCGCCCGATTCAGGACAGTCTTTGTTAAACTTCTTATTGCCGTTGGGATGAAGGATCTCCTGAAACGCTCTTTTCTGCAACGCAGTGAGATGAGCCGACTGCTGCAGCTGCTCCTCTGTTGCTCCAGGTGGCTGTGGAGAGGGTGTCTGCTTGTCCATTATAGCTTTCAGTTTGCTCATTGTGCCCCTCTCCACCACAGTTCTTAGTGGGTCCAGTCTCCTGCCAAGCACTGAGCCAGCTATTCTAACCAGCTTGTCCAAACACTTGGTGTTTTTGTCTGTCAAGCTGCTTCCCCAGACTGCAGCACAGAAACGTGCACTGGCTAGGGCATTAACAGAAAAGTCGATTTGTCGACGTGTCGACGTCAGTGGCACAAGTCGACACCCCCAGGAGGAGTCGACAAGTCGTGTGTTTTTTCCCTCTCTCTCTCTCTCTGTGCTTGTGTACGGAATGCAATCGCTGCCTCTGATTACGCTGATACTTTGGAGCAGACTCCACGAGGAATGTCCGCAGTCATTCGGGCTTTCATAGTCGAGCGCACTTCCGCATTGTAGTTTCCTGTAAAAATGTCCGTGAAAAATCCCCGCGATGTGAAAAATACATGCCGAACAGTCACTAGTGCGCGGAGCGGAGTCCGTGCGGTCGTAAAATCTGATCTTTGCGCGCACAGGGCTTGCGGACATCCGCTTTGAGTATGTTCGGGCCTTGACAGACACACATCACATGTGTGGAGATACTCCACTTTCCTCCGCCGTGTCAGTGTGATGACGTCATCAAATGACTTGTCGACTCGACTTGACTTTATTGACAGATAAGTCGACCTGAAAAAAATCAAAGTCGTTAATGCCCTACTGGCCACTACTGTGTGATAGAACATAGTCAACATCTCCACACACACACATCAAAGGACCTCAGTGTCTGCAGGAAGAACAGGCGGCTCTGCCCCTTCATGTAGAGGGCGTCAGTATTAGAGGACCAGTCCAGCTTATCATCCAAGAGGAACCCCAGATATTTGTAGGTGTGCACCACCTCAATGTCCTGCAGTCTTGACTACAACGACAACAACACAGCATTCTGAATATACAAGGCATCTCATTTCACAGCTCTGGCAATTTTTTTCCTCACAGCAACAGCTGTGGCTAATGGGGGTTCTGGCAAAGGTGTACATCACATCATATATATGAAAAATGTGATTTGTCAGGAACAGAGATGAAACATGTAGTACTGCTGCCTACATTAGAACTCTATTGTGTTGCTACATTGACTGAGACATTGATTTAGATTGAAGCAACAGCAAGGTACTGACTTTGTAAATTAAACCCTCAAGTGAGAAATGGTAAAGTGAGGAAAAAGAGCATATGGATCCAACAAGCAGTCTCACCTCAGCATACTGTTATTGTGTGTAACATGATGCGAAGCAGGGTGCTGTGTGCGTCAGCATCTTTACAAATACCATTCCATTACTCACATCACATAGTCCTCTCACATTCATTCCAATTTCAGAACACACAACATTAAATTGGTGAAATGTGTGCATGGCTTTGTGGGAGCACTGTATACTTCCAACCAGGCAACAACCACCCCAAACTGTGCTCCTCACAATCAAACCCAGGCTGAAGTGAGAGCAGGCTTCCTCGGCCCACCCTGGTACTGCACAGCGCCGTATATTCTTACACGTCGCTCCCTGCTGGGCTTGTTTGTGGAACTTGGCATTATTAACAGTGTGGATATTTAACGAGGGAGGATAGTGGGCAGGTAGAAGGGTGTTTTTCTTCATGTTTTCCTCTACGGTCTGCATCTGACTTTGGAAATATATGTTGTAAATAATATGCCTGGTGACCACCTGCGTCTATCTGATGTTCTCTTGAAGGTCCATTATGGTTTTTCCATGTTTATGACCATTAATTACAAACTGCATTCAGGCATGCATTAATGCATCCGTGCATTACCACTGAACATTTTAATACCATATTATATCATAAGGTCTTGAATTAAGTAGTTTCTCAGCATAAAAGAGTGAGATTTCAGTAAGCTGCCAATAAGCAATTTAAAAAACTAAATAAAAAATTCCAATTATGTCCATCTCTACTTATGAGAGGTAAGTTTTATTTTCATATGCCATGGCTTATAATTTAAAACTCTGTCAGCGAGCCACTAATGTCGTTAGACACTGATACTTGATTATTCAATCAAGTATCAGTTACGACATTAGTGGCTTGCTGGGGAGAATCAGCTGACAGAGTCAGGTTGTGACGTCAGGTGACCAAATTTCAATGTCAGGACGTCTAATGTCACTGTCAATTTGACATAGAATAAAGACGACAGATGATGTTGATAAGATAAGATTAGACTATGCATACACATAGAGGCAGTGCACGTGAACGAAATTACGTTGCCTTGGCTCACGTTTTCTGATAATTAAAAAAAGTGCATTTGCAGGGCTGAATGCTTAGGCAGAATGAATAAATAACATTGCTGAACTACCTCCGAACCCCGGTTAGAACAGAACTGCACCCCCCACGGTTCGGATATTAGACAGCCATTGGGGTGGATGACGCAGTCATCTACCTGCTTCACCAATCACTGTCTCACCTGGAGAACAATGAAGTACTGTGAGAGTCATGTTTTTTTTTACTTTTCCAGCGCTTTCAATACAATACAGCCATCTTTGCTCAGGGGGAAGCTGGAAGGAGCTGGAGTCGACCGCCACCTGGCTGCGTGGCCCATCGACTATCTCACCAGCAGACCACAGTATGTGAGGCTTTGTGACTGTGTGTCCGATGTGGCAGTCTGCAGCACAGGGGCTACACAGGAGACAGTCCTCGCTCCCTTCCTCTTCACCCTGTACACATCGGACTTCAGATACAACACGGACAGCTGCCACCTCCAGAAGTTCTCTGATGATACAGCCATAGTTGGGCATGTGTCAAAGGGGAATGATCTGGAGTACAGGGGGGTCATCACGGACTTTGTCAACTGGTGTGAGGTCCACCATCTTCACATCAATGCCAGCAAGACAAAGGAGTTAGTGATTGACCAGGAAAACGCCCCAGACTACCCCAGTGAACATCCAGGATTTGGACATTGAGGTCGTGGAGGAGTACAAATACCTGGGTGTTCACCTCAACAATAAACTGGACTGGTCCTTGAACACAAACGTCCTGTACAGGAAGGGCCAAAGTTGTCTCCATCTGCTGAGGAGGCTGAGGTCCTTTGGAGTGTGTAGGACACTGCTAAGGACTTTCTATGACACTGTGGTAGCATATGTCATCTATGCAGTGGTCTGCTGGAGCTGTGGAAGCACGGAGAGGGACAGGGAAAGACTGAGCAAGCTGGTCAGGAGGGCCAGCTCGGTCCTGGACTGTCCCCTGGAGACCATCGAGGAGGTGGGTGAGAGGAGGATGTTAGCCAAGCTGATATCCATCATGGACAACACCTCTCACCCCCTACATGAGACTGTCCATGCACTGAGCAGCTCATTCAGCAGCAGACTGCTGCACCCATAGTGCATGATGGAGCGCTACCGCAGGTCATTTATCCCATGAGCTGTCAGACTCTTTAACAGCAACACCTGATGTAATGTAGCACTGTCATGTCTGCTGCATAACACTGTTTAAACCATCACTGCTAAGACCCTGTGCAATTTACATACTGTGTATATATTGTAAATAGTCTTGTGTGTAAAATAATTCAATTTAGTGCCTTGCTTTTTTATATATATATAAATATATATATATATATATATACTGTATACACATATTTTATATTTTTTAATCTTTAATTTTCTTTTATTCAAGTAACACTGTCACCATCCTTTTTCTGTCTGTGCTTTGAGCTGCTGTGACATGTGAATTTCCCAAGTGTGGGATTAATAAAGTTTTATCTTATTTTATCTTATCTTATCTCTTTTTAATTAATTAAAATATCTTAAGTTAAAAAGTACTAATAATAGCTAAAATTGCACAAAAAGCAATTTAAATATGTTCACAGTGTCCAGACATTCACATGAACAATGAGTCCCAAAACAGTCCTAATACAGTCCTGGGCAGGTGAGTGGTTTGGTGGTGGTAGTGGGTAACCGGGGGGAATCTGGTGGTGCAGCTTTTAATACTGCAGTACCTCTTCCCTGAGGCCAACAGGGTGAACAGTCCATGGTGAGGGTGGGTGGGGTCATGGGCAATACTCTGGGCCCTGGTCAGGCAGCGCTTACGGGCAATGTCCTGGATGGGGGGAAGAGGAGTCCCTACGATTTTTTCTGCTATCCTCACCACTCTTTGCATGGCTTTCCAGTCAGCAGCCTTGCAGGCCCTGCACCAGACAGAGATGCAACTGGTCAGCAAACTCTCTATGGTGCTCCTGTAAAAAGTGGTGAGGATTGGAGGGGGAAGGTGTGATCTCCTCACCTGTCGCAGAAAGTGTGGGCACTGTTGGGTTGATATTTCGTTCATTTTGTTCACTAATCAAGTGGTGTTATTACTGTAAGTAACCCAAATCCAACTCTTCCAAACATTTCATGCCAACGTCATGTTGACATAGAATAACGATATTTAGTCCTAAGGTATGGAGAACAAAACCCAACGTTTGCGCAAAGTCATAATATTAATGTCCACACAGTATGACATTGTAAAGTTGTTCATATCTTCAACCTGACTTTCATTCTAACCAAAATTTTAAGTTTGTCTGCTGTAAGAGTCCATTGTTCAAATGTCACATTGATGTCCAGTGCCAGCTGTGTCCCCACTGTGTCCACCAACATGGGCTATCAAAACACTTCCTGCTTTTATTACTGAGTCACAAGAAGTAACTCTGACAAAAACTGTAGCCAATAAAAAGTTCATGCTCAATCTGATATTCAAACTGGACTTCCTGGAAAAGGAACACATCCCCACCAGTGCAGCCCTGTGTGCTGACAGGGCTATTACTGTGAATCCCAGCTAAGTCATGTAAGTAATACAGTTAACAGGCTGAAACATGTTAAACCACCAGCATGGTCCATGTTCCAAATAGACTCAGTGGCAGGAAAAGCTTGTGGTCCAAGCCTCCTCTTGGCTGCATCCTATTGCCTTCTAAATCTCTCTCCCACAACTCTGTTTGTTTTGTTTCTGCATGTCTTTGCAGTCTTAACATGATAAATAAATAGGGATTAGGAAGCACATTTTTAAAAAGTCTCTCCCTAAAGGCATTGTGGTTACACTTGGTTGTACAAACAAAAAGTAAAGCTTAAGACCACATTTAAACTCATACCAGCTGGCCACCAACGTCTCTTGGCATTAACATTTGGTTAAATTTACATTCAAAGTTACATCCAAAGTTCAATGTCAGGACAATGTCTGATGACTGATTGATATTTTGTTGGTTTCAAGTTGTGTTGTAACCTCTTTCAAACATATCATGCCTATGTCATCTTGATTTACAATACCGACCTCTAGTCGTAAGGTATGGAGAACAAAACCCAACATCTGCACAAGGTCATAATGTTAATGTCCATACAATATGAAATTGTAAAATTCTTAATATCTTCAACC
This sequence comes from Epinephelus moara, assembly GCF_006386435.1. Lineage (NCBI taxonomy): Eukaryota > Metazoa > Chordata > Actinopteri > Perciformes > Serranidae > Epinephelus > Epinephelus moara. The sequence continues at coordinate 756,896 of NC_065517.1, read as the reverse complement.
TGACTTTCATTCTAACCAAAATGTTAAGTTTGTCTGCTGTAAGAGTCCATTGTCTTTCAAATGTCATATTGATGTCCAGTGCCAGCTGTGTCCCCACTGTGTCTCTGAACACAACAACAAGGGCTATCAAAACACTTCCTGCTTTTATTACTGAGCCACAAAAAGTAACTCTGACATCATAATGTCAACGTCCAACCAACTTGAATTTCTAACTTCCTTAGACAATTAAAATATTGTCAATCCAATTTTCATTTCAACTAAAACTGAACGTCTGGCCAACACAAGAGTAAAAAGTCTTTCTGCTATCGTACATATTTATTCTTAATTTTTTTTATTGCTGTTTCAAAATGAAATCTCTGTCTATACTAATACACCAGAAATGCATATCACATTAACATCCATTGCCACTGGTGTGTAAATAGAAAGCAGATTGTCTCTTCTGCTTTTTGTTGCTCAGTTAGAGAAAATACTATCAAGATAGCAAAAAGTAAGACCAGAGATTTCTTTGACCAACGGACTATGGCAACATATTACAGCGGCACCAGAAGCATTATTCATCATTGGAGGAAGCAATGGGAAAGGAGTACCCACACATAAAGCATTAAATCACAAAAACTATGTAGACCTAGCCATAATTTTTTTACCCAGCCTGGAAGCAAATGTGGGTGTCTGCATCATGATGTCATGGACACTGCTGAAGCTTCCTGCTCCTTTTAATCCCCGCCCTCCTGCAGCTTCTCCTGCAGCTTCTCCTGCTCACACCCCTCTGCTCAGTCTCCAGTCAGCATCTGCCAGCTTTTTCCCACTCCTACACCAACCACGCCCACTGACACTCCTCCTACAGTGTCTGTCGGCCTGCTCATTCTGCCACACCTGTTGCGTGTTAGCTCATTTACCTGTCAGCATTTATACGAGTCAGTTGGCCTTTGTTGTTTGCCAGATCGTAGCTTGTGCTCCAGCCTGCCGTTGTATCTTTGCCTTTTTGGGTCCTTTTTGACCTGTGCCTGTTTTTGACCTTTTGCCTTTGCCTGATGTCTCTGTGCCTCTGCGTGGTTATTTGTATTTTATGGTTTCAACCTCTGGAACGGTTTGTTACCTGTTCTGCCTGAGACTCTAAGTAAAGTGACTGTTTTGCCCTACTCCTGTCTCTGTCCTGTGATTCTGCGTTTGAGTCTGGTGTGTGACAGTACGATCTGGCCTGGAATGGACTCAGCAGAATTTCAACACCTCTGATTACTTGTGGACTAGCAAGGCACCACACTCCACACTCATCAGAAGGAAATGGCCACAGTGACGCAGCACCTGCAAGTACTTGCCAACAGTGAGGATCAACTGGCTAATCAGCTTCAGCAGCTTCAGGCCGCAGCACCTTCCAGTCAGGCAGCTTCGCCACTGCCTGTCCCTCTGGCGCCGCAACCAAGCCGTAAGCCACATCTGCCTCCTCCCAGTCACTACAGTGGTGAGCCCAGCCTTTGCCATTTGTTTTTGTCACAATGTTCTCTGGTGTTTGAACTGCAACCTTCCACCTTTCCATCTGATCACTCCATACTTGCTTATATCATCACTCTCTTGGATGGGAGAGCGAGGGAGTGGGGAACTTCTGTGTGGGAGGCTAATTCACCTGTCTGTGCATCCCTGGAGAGTTTCACCCAGAAAATGAAGAAGGTGTTTGAAAGATCCGTCAGTGGCAGAGAAGCAGCACGGGTCATGTTACGGGCACGTCAAAGGAGGAGGTCAGTCTCTGATTAGCTGCCAAATGTTCCTGGAATGTGGACGCTCAGTATGATGCTTTTTTGAACGGATTTTCTGAAAGTATTAAGGATTAGCTAGCTACTTTTGAATTACCTGCCACATTAGACGCACTCATTGACCTTGCCATTCGAGTTGACACCAGATTGACACAGAGGCAGAAGGAGAGGCTAGCCAGGCATCCTCAGTTTTGTCCCCACAGATCACCAGCAGCTGCAGAGCCATCTCCAAGCCCCTCGGATCCTGAGCCCATGCAGGTGGATCGGACCCATATGTCTCCTGAGGAAAGACAGCGGCGCATCATCTCACACTCCTGCCTTTACTGTGGTCAGCCTGGACACTATGTTGCTTCCTGCTCGTTAAAAGACAACGCTCGCCAGTAGGTCAGGAGTTACTTGTGAGCAACCTACCCTTCTCCAAATCTTCCGCCAAACGTGCTCTACTAACTGCCACCTTACAGTGGAGAGATCAGCAACTGGAGGTTGCTGTGCTGCTGGACTCTGGTGCCGATGAAAGTATGATTGACACAGCATTGGTGAAGCAAGTGAAGCAAGCCAACGCTCTCAACGGCCAACCTCTTGCTAAAGTAAGGTATTACACTGAACCTGTCACACTACTGATTTCTGGCAACCACTGTGAAAAGATCTCTTTTCATTTGATAGACACTCCTCAGGTTCCCATTGTTTTGGGCTACCTCTGGTTTGTCAAACATAATCCCCAGATTGACTGGGCTACTAATACCATTTTGGGGTGGAGCACCCTCTGTTTGTCGCAATATCTTTTGTCAGCCTACTCCTGTCTCTGTCCTGTGATTCTGCATTTGAGACTTCTGGTGTGTGACACATCATTTCCAAAAAAACTCCCTTTCTGCCCATCTAGACGAAAACACAACCCCAAAGTTTTCAAACTAAACTGGGGTCAGCAGTGTTTTGAAATGTTTTAGTTTTAGGGGTTCCAAAATGCCAGAGCACTGTGGACACTAGGCATAAACGTAGCAATAGTTATGTGCTTTGAACCAAAAATGTAATATTGTGGATGTAGCCTGAGAAAGTTCAAACCCTGCCTACTACCTCTGCACACCTGGCCATGGCCATTATGTCAAACTTGTGTTCATAATGACAGTTTTTTTGTGCTAGGGACAAAATGTTAGGGCAAAAAGGTATAACAGACAGGCCAGCTTACGGTAACCTTGAGCAAACCTTTAAACACAATTTTTGTGATTCCTTTTTATTTTATTTCACTGCTTCACCTTTGTTTAAGATCAACAAATAGGTTTTTCAGGTCCTGCCCAATACAAATCTGGCCCATGGCCCTGGAAAGCCCCATTCAGCCCTGCTGTGGAGGAGTAGCAGTTTTCACTACTTCCTGACCGGCTCTGAGCAAATGCCAAGTACTGTATGTGTGTGATCTGTGCTTTGACGTTTTCCTTTCTTTTTTCCTTTATTGCCTGAGTGTAACAGGTCTAGTAAAGGGGCATTACAACCTTGAAGGGGAGCCAGCCACGCACCTTGGAAGGATTAAGAAGCTGTATTGTTTTATGTTCCAGAGAGTAAACAGCAGTGTAAAATGTCTATTTGGGTTGCATGTGCATACGTACACCTCCACATAAATACATTCACATGGGCACTTCAGGAAAACACACACACACACACACACACACACACACACACACACTTGAACATAGAAAGGTCAGTTTACAAATGTGTCTTTAAATGTCTTTAAAGACCTCAACACATAGTCACACAGAAATGGGTTTCAGCCAGATTTGTTTCCACAATTATATACCCACAGTGGCCACCTGAAGAACCAAATGCTATAAGTCTTTCCCAGGTTATATCCTCTGTGTTATTAAATCCTGTCAGAAGCACCAGTACCAAGCATAGGTGATGAGCATGAGCATCATTATCCTCAAATGTGATGAGAGCTAATCAATAATTTGGATGTAGTTGTCACTGGTAACTGTTAGAAAGGCTTAAAATGACCTATGTCCACATTTTCTTGAGAAGATATAGGTCGTAGTTATGTTAATAATGACAGCCTTTTTCTCCATAAAGGACGCAGCAGTGTTACATTGTCGTGTTGCAAAATCTTGTGGAGACAAGGTCAGGGAGAATTTTGTTGCCCACAAAGTGTTACACTGCCTCCGTGAACACGCCAAGTTGCACTTACAGTTTACATCCATGTCTGTGAAAACACTGATGCTTCACACACATCTTGGCACAGAAGATCTATACAAACGGCACAGTTTCAAGGTGGACTGCCAAGATTAGTGTCAGCAAGGGATAACAACAATTTATCAATGACAGTTTAATCAGAATTTGATCAAACGTGAAATTTAATTGCTCAAATAAAGATCTGATTCTAAAATATTAACAGTATAGTCTACTACAACATTCTAGCTATCAGGTGTATTTTGGAAGCATGTTACAATGGCGAGCATTAGCAAACAAAGGGTTTAATGTTACTATAATGTTACAAAGTGAAGCATTATCAGTTACATTGAATGTGTTTCACATGGCTAGGCTTCTACATCTCTAATACTGTCAGACAATATGCATTATGTTTCTGCGAGCATTGATTAAGGAAAAAAAAACTGTATAAGTTACGTGTAGCAATGTAAAGGCTGGTACAGCAGATGCTGCCAATCTTCCCGATGATGGTTTGATTACTTTGGTCATTTACATCTTCTTACAGAAAAATGTGCTGCTTTAAGTAATGTTTATTTTGGTAAAATAAAGCTGATCAGAAACCCATTTTAATCACAGCAAAAAAATAAAACAGCACTGTTTATTTTTTTATTTATTTTTTTTGCCACTTGAGGGAAGCAGCACAGAGCACTGACATATGTTATAAAGTTATTATGACAAACTTTAGTGAGCAATTCCTCATTCACACAGCTAGCAGACACAGAAAACTATTAGCATTCTTCAAGTTGTTTTTTATTGCAAATTGGTGAAATGTAGCCCAATATTAACTCTCCTTTCAGCTCTGTTTTAGTCTCCACTGACCCCTAGCTCTTTAGCTGCTACATTACATACTGCACTATGTTCACCAGCTAGTTGCTAAGTTAATCCGTGCAGTGATCATAGACGCCTGAACACTGGAGCAAGCAGAGCAGCTGCATCCCCACTCCTTGATCATACCACTTTGCTATTTTCAAATATTTGAGGTAGTTTGGATTAAAAAAGTTATATCTGGCCATTTTAAGGGTAGTTAGTGAATTAAACATTACATTTCCCATCATAACCATCCCTGTTATTTTTCATATAAACTCTGGACAATAAGAGTCAGGTCCAGACAGATATTTAGTGCGTGGCCGCTGACATGAGAAGGACACTTTGTACACAGTTGGAGATGTCAAATTAAATGCTTCCCATCCCCAATACAGCATTAGAATTGCTCCTGCATGTGTGGGCAGATGTTACATTTGATATCTAGTGTCTCAATCTATATTGTGACTCTAACATTGCTGCTTTGTGAAAACAGTTAATGACAAGTAGAACACAGATACAAGTTACCTACGTAAAAAGCATATCCACATAATTTGAGAGGTTTCTGAGTCATGACATCAAAACCAAAAAATGTTACAGCACCCTCCAGTCTCCCCTAATCAACCCTGTGTTTTCATTAGGGATGCACCAAAATGAAAATTTGTGTCCGAAGCCAAATAAAATGAAATGCTTGGCCGAATACCGAGTACCGAGTACCAAATGCCGTTGTTTAGTTTTTCATTCGTTTTTGCAGATGAACACCCTCCAGATTAGTGTTGTCATGGTACCAAAATTGGGACCCACAGTACGATACCATTGAAAGTATCACGGTTCTGAGTAGTATCACAATACCACAGCGAAAATGAGGCAGATGTGCCTTTTGTCATTTATAAAAAAATAAATCACTTTTCTACAATACATCAATGATATTTCAATGGAATAAATTACTTATTGACTTATTCATACTTCAAAAACGGCATCAATAAGTGATAAACATAGCGGGGATCGAAAATAAATAAATAAATAAAATAAAAATCAACCAAAAATCAACCAGCCACCCTCCTCCCCTGCAAGTTAAGAATAGTCCCTTAAGTGGGGTGAGGTTTGTGGACCGTTACCTGACACAAAGAGAGAAATGTGAACCGCTTGTCTCTCCTCTGACACGTCACATACCTGTGTGCCGCCACGGCTCGGCTGTCCAGGTACTTTTGGGCAGTCATGACACAAGGAAGAGGGCTTCTCCGTCGCCAGTAAGTCATTATCTTGCGCCGCGGAGCACATGGCCGCCGTATTTGACAGAAATACATTCCTGTCTGTGTCTGTGACCCCCGTTCGACCCACAACCGGCAGGATTCGCCTTTCGTTTCTGCTGCTGGTTGAAATCTGTACTCGCACAGCATGCTCCTGAATGATTTCTTTTGCTTGCACAAAACTATTTTTAGTCGCAAATGCGGGTAAAATGCTCGCACTGTAGAGCTCTGTGGAAAACAAATCACTGTATATATAAACAAATCTAACCTACAAGTAAAAATAAATTAATAATAACTTTCACTGCTCAAAGATACTCAATAGCTCAGCTAATACCTGAAATGTCACTGGATACAAACCACCGCAGCGGCATATTGAGTGCCAGGTGGCCAGCACACACTGTTATTGGACACTCACCCTCTTGCGATTGGACTTTGAACTTATCCCACAGTAGTGGTACCTGAGGTACCTTAGTACTACGGTGCTCCAACATTATGGTATCATATGTACGGTGATGTTTTAGTACCGCGGTCTACTGTTGGTACCAGTATACCCTGCAACACTACTCTAGATAGATGAGTATTACATTCTTTGCAAACCGCTTTTCTTCTATCACTCTCCAACACTTTGAAATATCGCCACACACTGCTGACATTTTACTCCGTCCGTCACCACACGCTATTTGATTGCGTCATCAAAACACGCCGCTATTATTCGGCCTTGCTTTTCACTTATTCCACCGAATACCGAATGTGTGTTTTTTTTTATTCGGCCGAATATATTTGGTTACCGAATACTTGGTGCATCCCTAGTTTTCATTCATAGAAACAAAATGACTCAGATCCTGGATCATTGCAGATGACAAAGACCGGGTATACATAAAAATTCAGGCCTCTAGTTTCGCAGACCGGGCAAGGCGGAGGCACAGCGCACCTGCGCTTCGCCAACTGGGTGTGGCCAGGCGGATTTTGCAAGTTTGGCACACCGTGCGTGCTGGCGCAGCTACTCCTCTTTCCCACCTCCGTCCCTCCTACCTGCACAAGTTGGAAAGAGGGAGGAGAGAAGGCGTGGAGTGGGTTTTACACACCCAATTCACATCACACCAATCAAATGAGCTCATCTCCTCGCCCTTAAATGCGCCGCATAAAGGTGTAATGAGAGTTTACTCAATTCGCCATGGCAGAAAAGGACAGCAGCGTCAGACGGCCAAACTTCTCCCAGGAGGAAACTGATGTTTTGGTCCGGGAGGTCTAAGCTCGCAGTGTCCGAATATATGGAACTGCAAGCAGACCTCCACGGGCTGATGATGCAAAGGTAGCCTGGGAGGAGGTCACCACAATTGTAAATCAATGTTGCGTTTTTCTCGTGCACGCGCGCTCTCTCTTTCTCTCTCGCAGTCTCACTCTGTTTCTTTTCTTTTGACTTTTCTAAGATGACAGATGCTGAATATATACTCCCTATCTGATGCTGTGGCTGTTTGTGGATGGCTGAGAGGGATGTGAACTCATTAGTTTGCAGCTGTGTTAATCAAATCAGTTTGGGTTTCCATTACGCGTGCCAAACGTGCCAAACGGTACAAATCCTTTGATCTGACATCAGATGTGATGGGACAGTCGATATAGAGATGCATTTATGTGCTGATTGCAGATAGTTGCATTGAATAGTGTTTTTTGTGGGTATTTATTGCATTGTTAATGTGCCTGACATTCTGGAAACCTGCCTGTGAGGTTTTGGTGACGTGTGCGCACTGTCCGCCAGTCAGCCAAACTTCAACTTACACCGGCTGCACTCCGCCTGCGCTGACAGTAAACCTGGTTCCAGCTGGTGAGCTTTTAGCGCACCTTCGGCGAAGCCTTTTGGCACAAAACTGTCACTGCGCCAAGCTGGATCTGTCGACACTTCCCCCTGCTGCACCGCCACACCCATCTCAGCGAACCTCGGTCTGCCAAACTACCAAACTGAGCGTGCCTCGGGTTGCGCTGCTCGAAAGTAGCTCTGCGCGGGGTTCGCAACCCTGCGCCACCCTGCACCGCCCTGGGAAACTAGAGGTCTCAATGTCGGGCGTGTGGCAGAGAGACTTTGTGTCTGTGCTGGGGACAGGCAGGTGAGCTGTATGTCAGGTTAGCAGTAAACCATGGATCTAACAGTGAACGTTCAGTGTGAGCTGCAGCTTGTCTGAACTACCAGACCAGTAAAGCTATTTCAGTGATGTGCAGAGAAACTGTGTCACATGTTTTGCATCATGCAATCTGCTTTCAAACTATTTAGAACAAATAGGCCAATAAAAATCAGTGGCAAGCGACCAGAGCACCGATACCTGTGGTTTATGAATCTATAATCCTTGCTTGTCCTTGACTCTGGCTGCTCAAGTAGAGAGAGCAAGTTCATTGCATTTTAAATAGCAGCGACGCTCATCATTTAGCAGTGGAAGAGCATCACTTCTCCGGAGCCTTTGTGCTCCACTGTCTCTCAGATTAACTCATATCGCAGCGGTGCCTGGACAGCGTGACGTGTGTGGTTGTGCTGCTGCCGTGGTCCTGCCAGATGCCTCCTGCTGCTGCTGCCGTCATTAGTCATTAGTCATACTTNCCTGAGGTTTCTACCGTTTTTTTTCCCCGTTAAAGGGGTTTTTTTGGGGAGTTTTTCCTTATCCGCTGCGAGGGTCATAAGGACAGAGGGATGTCGTATGCTGTAAAGCCCTGTGAGGCAAATTGTGATTTGTGATATTGGGCTTTATAAATAAAATTGATTGATTGATTGATCACTGCTACATGCACATAGGGGAAACACTGATTTAAAGGGGTATTTCACCGCTGGAAAGATGGCCTTTTAATAATACTGGGATGTCTATGCAGTAAAGAGATGAAAATACAGACAAAAAGGGCGCTTTTGCTCAAGAGGGAGAAAACCTACAACTAGCAGAATGCACTGGGCCACATCAGACCAATAAATCCCATGTGGGATATCTAGGCACTGGTTGGATGGAAGGAAGTTTACCACAGTTCATTTAAACAGACTACCAACACTGTTTTGATACAAAGCTGGTTGAAAATTGTGTCGTACCCTATTAAAGGGATACTACACCCAAAAATGAAAATTCAGCCATTATCTACTCACCCATATGCTGACGGAGGCCCTGGTGAAGTTTTAGAGTCCTCACACCCCTTGCGGAGATCGGTGGGGGGAGCAGCTAGCACACCTAATGGCTGACGGCGCCCCAGACTAACGTCCAAGAACACAAAATTGAAACCACAAAATATCTCCAACATGCACATCCGTAGTGATACAAGTGTCCTGAAGCCCCAACATAAAAAGTTGTTTCGAAAAACGCCATTTGAACTCATGTTTTTAGCCTCACTGTAGCCTGTAGCTCTGACTGCTTCTCTGTGCTCTGCGCTCACGTGTGCGCGCTCAGGGTGATTGGTGATGCACGGTCTCTGAAGAGCAGCAGTCTCGTCAGTACTGATGTCCAGATTCTCAAGTGCAGGCATCGCCAATTCCCAGTCTGAACAGCAAAGACTTTCCTCATCCGGTGGCACTGCCTTGCATTTGAAACAACTACACCACCGGGTTTCCAGTGCTTGACTCCCGTATTCTGTGGCTGGCTGAGGCTTAAGAACATTAATTAATGCAACTCTAAGAAACACTGATTAGGCATTTGCATTCAACATACAGCAACTACAGCATGCACTGGCATTACAGTTCATGGGTTTATCCTTCATTACGTCAAAGAAGTTGCTTAAAGGTTACTTGTCTATTTTTATACCCATCTCTTCTTTGTAAGGCATGTTAAGTATCTGAGCTTACAAGGGCTGCTAGGTAACAGCAGAGAAACCCCACTTTGGGTAGCCAACAACGGTACAATGCAACATTTCCACCTGTCAAGCCCACAACCCCCCTCTCTCATTACCTTCCATCTGTATATGTCTTTATTGCCCTGTAAGAGACCCAATTGACCCACTAATGTGCCTTGCCAACCAAACAACAACCCTGATGCAGCTGAAACCAGATTATTCCAGTTCTCTGTGGTCAGGCACTGAGGGAGTACAGAGACGGTGGCGGGTGGCTCAGCTTTATTACAGCACACACACACACACACACACACACACACACACACACACACACACACACACACACAAAGTTTCAATGTGGAGAGTCGAGTGTCTCAGGCAGAAGGTGTCCCCTGAGTTTGGGTCTTTCTCTCTGTCAGTGTGACATCAAGAGCTCCACCATGAGGCAAAATGTACTCTACCTGTTGATCCACAGTGTTGACACAAGGGAGCTAAAGAGGAGTGTGGGAGTAACAATAATAACAGAAAGAAAAGTCACATCCAAAATTTATCAGACAGGGGGAATGAAATAAGGTGGCTTACAACAAAGGAGAGTAGAGAGAGGTAGAGCTTAATGAAGCAAAAGAAAGTTGGAAAGGAGGTATAAAAGGATGTCACAATGACACTTACATTGTTATCAACATGATGTCATATACTGCATGTTGTTGCTGTGTCTCTGACACATTCAAATCCAAAAGGACACAGTAAACTCTCTATCCATGCATCCTATTTTTCCCCTGATAATGTTACATTGTGAGAAAATCTGTGTTGAAATCATAAAAATAAACAAAGGTGACCTCGCTGTGTAAAAAAAATCCACCAGTAACCATTAGTCGGGTTTCCATCCACCTAATCTTATTCGCATTTTCAACAATTATGGGTGTTCTTTTGCATTTTTATTTTTCACGAGAAGCACCACCTACTGCTAGACCTGTTGACTCCCAATACTCGCAAAACAATAATGAATAGAAACGTGGATAAATTCGCATTTTCACAAAATTTGCTTAAAATTTGCGATACATTTGGATGGAAACCCAGTTATTACCCTTTGCACATTTTGTACAGATAACATGAAGCCTAGACACACCAAACTGACTTCAGAGAACTAGCAGCAACGAAGGCCTCTACTGTGTTGCCATGTCTTGGCCAAAAAAGTTATACATGAAAACAAAGACTACAGCCGACAGCCAACCAGCACGTATGATCTGTGCCTGCATGACAGAAAATAACTCTCCACACCGGCAGATGGCAGTCATCTGTAATCCACATTCAAAAAGGGAAACTGGAAGACGATCTTGAAACTAGTTAGCCAGTTGACACATTAAAAACATAATCCAGTGTTGAAAGAACATAGCCTATTTACCGTGCACCGGTGAACAATAACACAAACCATCACGTTTCTGCTAAAGAGCTCAATGGATAAAGAACAATTTCTTATGGAACAAAAGTTTGTATTGGTCTTTGTTTCTCCTCGTGCACCAATCAGAGTGATTTCATTCACCAACAGGCTCCACAGTCACCACTGCCAATTCAACATGCTGAATCAGCCCCCAAAAAAACCCAACTCAGACCAACGAGGAGCAGTGGTGCGGGACACACCGCACCTGCTAGGGTGACAGATGCTCACCAACAGCCCAACACTGACCGATTGCCAGCCATCGGCTTGGTGTGTTATAGTCTTAAGTCTCAATTATCTTGGGTAGAGACTAAATGCCCTCACTCCAACAAGACTGCTGCACAGATTTCATTTCAACAATCAAGGCTATAAACTTGGTATTGGTAAATAAACTCACGTGGCCACTGATCAATACTGTGTTCACTCATTTTAATGATGTCCTGATGATACTTTTCTGTCCAGGGGACAAACCATGTTGATAAAACTTTTTCACCAGCAGCCACCACATTTGTGCAAGACGACATTCCATTTTGTTCAGTCTCAATGGGGGAAAGGAAAATGTCAGAGAGATTTTGGAACATTATAACCAAAACACCAAATGGCAAATTATTTTGAAAGAATGCTGTTCAACCCCTAATAGAGGACTACAGGCTTTGAGAGTCTGTGCCAAGAAGCACTAAAGTGGTCCTGGGGGCTTTTAGTGGCCCAAGATACTTCATATAGCAGTGTTTCCCCTACCACCCCCCGCCCCCCTTGATAATCAAGTTAATTTTATTTCATTTCATAACAGAAGTCATTTAAGGTTACCTTTCCTATAGAACAGATCTATACCATGTCCTTTTATTAAACAAACTAAATAGCCTTATGTTATTTATCTTATTTACAGTACATGACGTCGTGTCATTTCTGTCTCCACATGGAACTAAACTAAACTAACCAAACTAACCTTACCATAAAACCCTTACCCTAAAACTAAAAACCCCAAAACCAGAGCCCCAATCATAAACTGATCCTTTGAAAGAAATGAAAATTAACTCCACTTGACCGTTTTGCACAGGATCCCCACTCATAATGGGTTAAAAACTTAAAGGTAAAAACCACACACACACACACAAACACAGACACACACACACACACACACACACACAGGTGAGCACACTAGAACGCAGGGCGAATTCTCCTGACCTGAACACTGTGTAGTAGGGATGTGGACATTCACCGATTCATATCGGTGGTCCGATACAAACGTTTGGGATGCGACTGCACTGGTAGATTCAAGGTGCGTCGGATATAACTTACGGGTGAATTTACGGTGCATCTGTTCTAGCCTGTTAGCATCGGTAAATACCATGGTTAAATCGATTATTTTATGTTCTAGTATCTATTCTCTGTCCTAATGTAGCCAACCTGAATGCACCATCGCGTCCTCAGGCACTGACGCAAGCACGCAGGTGTTGTACACAACAAATATGGAGGCAAACGAGAACGACGTTAGCAGCGATGAGATATTTAATGCACCAAAAAAGACACACAAATCAAACATGTGGCAATATTTCGGGTTTTTCAAGCGAGGAGGTCAACTTGACAAGACGCACGCAATCTGCAAACAATGCCGTGCGGCTATCAAGTACGTCAGTAGCACGACGAACATGGCGACGCACGTGAAAAGACGGCGTGGATACCTCTGCGGCTGACCCCCCTCCTCTCCTTCGGATTCTACCGAAGCACGAGCCACATTGAGCGGTAGCAAAGGCACTCAATTCAAGGCACTGGAATTCCTGGATGATGACCATACTAGGGACACCATATACCTGGGGATAACAGCCGAAGTGGAGAATATGGTAATATGCTCATTAAGTATATTCTCACTCCTATATTTATTCTGCCTTAAACTGAGGGAGTACTGATGTGTTTTATTTGATTTAGAAAAAAGAAATTTAATAGCTTATATCTGCTCATTATTCTCAGGCAGAAGAGGATGGCAGGCTGAATGAAAGACAGGCAACCAACCCAGAGGATGAACAGAGCTCCCACAGAGAGGAGGAGGAAGAAGAAGAGGAAAACGGTTTGTTTTGATTGAAACCTAGGACTACAATCTGTAATAGTTTGTTTTAAAAATTGATATGATATTGTTCTTGTAAAATTGTATAACATTGTTCTTCTCTTCTCTTCTCTTCTCTTCTCTTCTCTTCTCTTCTCTTCTCTTCTCTTCTCTTCTCTTCTCTTCTCTCTGATGATGACCCAGAGCCTCCCATGAAGAAGTCAGCATTGGACCTGATGTTTGGAGGTTTCTCCACTCCAAGAGCACAGAAGAAGAGTTCAAGAGAAAGAGCTAAGGAGGAAACTGCCAAGTACAGGGGGAGGGATTGTTTAGATCTGCATGGTGATGGTTGCAGTGGNGGATTGTTTAGATCTGCATGGTGATGTGTTGCAGTGGTGGAAAGAGCAGGTGGATCTCCCTCTTCTGTCCAAATTGGCCAGAACCTACTTGTCCATCCCTGCAACAAGTGTTCCGTCTGAACGAGTTTTCAGTACAGCCGGTGACGTAGTGACTGCTCAGCGCAGTCTGCTACTCCCAGAACATGTAGACCAGTTAATATTTCTAAAGAAAAACCTGAAACTAAGCCATATGAGATAAATCATGCAGTGAAGTGAGGTGTTGACAGTAAATGGCACTTACAGCATCGTTTGATTGCCAGTAGTTGATGTTTTTTTTTGCTTACATTGTTAGCAGTTAAGAAAGACTTGTTGGGAAATGTTTACATTTACATGTTCAATTTCTAATAGAAATCACACCAATACTTTTTCTTCCTAGTACACAGGAGTACTATGGACATTGCACTTTGGAAAGAAATACCTCTATTTGAGCACTTTGGTGAGAGTATCGTTTACAGCAGCTGTTACTGGCTGCCAGTAATAGTTTTATTTTTACACCTGAGTCTGTAAGATATTGTTATTTGATTTTCATTCTTTGTAAGATGGAATTACAGCCATTTATGTTCACTATTCAGTCAACTAACTGAAATATTGTCAAGCACATCAGTCTGGCAGACAGTAGTATGTGTTGCTGATCATATTATTTGCACTATGCACATTGTTAATACTGTGCTTTCTGAAACTGTTCAACTGTGAAGTTTTATACATTTTGCATAATTATAGAGACAGAGAATATAATTGAATATAATTCAATTGAATAAAATTGAATGCTCTGTCTGTACATACTGAATTATGTCTGTTTTTTAAAATAGGATTTATTGGTTTGCTCCATAAAAACCAACCAAATATTACATACATCCCTCAAATTGATACAGAGAGTAAAGCAGAATTGTGCTATTGAAGTAAGAAACCTGATGTGGGCTAATACACTCTTGTACCGCAACTAACTGTATCGAATGATCACATCATATTGAACCGAATCCTTTTATAATTAAGTCATATCGTTATCAAATCATTTTTTAATCGCATCGTATCGTGAACAGGAGTGATTCGTATCGCATCGTATTGACAGGGGGCTTCAGTGTATCGCAAATGTATCGTATCGGTGGCAGCGTATCGAGATGCGTATCGAATCGCCTCAGTGGTGGAGATATACATCCCTACTGTGTAGTATTTATCTATATCTATATTTATAAACAAAGCACAAAAAGATTCTTTCTTTGTTGTAACAATGCTTCTTGGCAAGAAATCTTATACCGTTGGAAAGCCTGTTTATTTCCCTTTTCAATGGTGCCACATTTGTGAGGAACATGCATTTGTGGGATGAGCAGCAGAGCTGAGTATGTGGGTTGCGCCCATGAAAAATTTGCGAAATCTTCTCTGACTGTTGTGCCCGGCACCTCTGGTGCTGTGTAGCGCAGCCTTTTTTCTCCCTCTCTGCACCTTCTCTCTCCCTCTCGCTCTTCCTCTCTCTCTCTCTCCCAGGCAGCATGCAGGCGGCGGCGGCACAGGTGTGGTGAATCTGTAATCAGGCTGCCGCACACCGGCGGCAACGCTCCAATCAACTCACTCTGCTGCAGCGTTCATGAGGAGACAGAAGCCCTCTACTCGTCGCCAGTCCGTAAACCGACAAACGTCAGTGCTTTGGCTCTGTAAGTGTTTTTGATTCCGAATATTTTCCTTGAAGTAATCCTAGTTTGTTCCGTGTGTAGATTCCTCGCTTCAGTGCTCATTCCTGTCCTGCCTTACCTGCAAACATCTCCTCCGGATCATCTCCTCGCCTCTCGCCATACTCCACGCCTGCCTGGTTTTCCACCTCCAGCCACAGCTGCCACCGCCTGCTCCACCACTCTGCCAGCTCCTGTCTCCCCTCTGCCCTCAGTTAAGTCCCTCATTCCGTTCAGTCTTAGCTTCCATAGTTCCTAGGTTATCTTGTTCATTTGTTTCCCTAGCATTACTTCTAGTTCCCATAGTTCCTAGTCAGGTTTTTAGTCAAGTAAAGTATAGTGTAGCCAGTTTCGTGTAGAAGTATCTTTGAGTTCTATTACCAGATCAGCGTTCCCCTTGACCCCTAGGTGGTACCCTTGTTTCCTTCTTGTTTCACCCCAGCTATCCTGGGTACAATTTGTTAACTTTTCTTGTAAATAAATATTACTTATTTATACTCGTACTGTGTGTGTGTTGCTTGCACCTGGGTCTCGCGTGGTTCCCGTAACATTGTCAATGCCAAACAGCTTTTTTTTTGCTGTTGACTCTGACTGTTGTTTTGAGCTTCTGGTACCCACAGGTGACGACAATCAGCACCTGTGAGCATGGGTCCTGCTACAATGTGCACTGGAACCTGAACATCTGGAGGAACGTTACGTTCAGCAATGAGTTCAGATTCTGCCTATGGCAGTTGGATTATATGGTCAAAACAAGGCTAGTCATCATTGGAGGCAATCTAAATGCAGAGAGATATTGAGATGAAATTCTACAACCAGTGGCAATCCCATATCTCCACAGTCTGGGACTGAACTCTATCTTCCAAGATGACAACGCTCGCCCCCACAGAGCAGGGTTTATCAGAGATTACCTCCAAAATTTGAGAGTGGAGAGGATGGAATGGCCTGCCAGCAGTCATGACCTCAACCCCATTGAAAACTTGTGGGATCAGCTTGGGCATGCTGTTCATGCCAGAGTGAACAACACAAGCACGTTGGCTGACTTACGACGAATGCTGGTTGAAGAATGGGATGCCATCCCACAGCAGTGTGTGACCAGGCTGGTCACCAGCATGAGGAGGAGGTGCCAGGCTGTGTATGGTTCTTTCACACGCTACTGAGGTTCCTGTTGTTAAAGGAGCAATAAGGGAAATTCATCATTTCTAGACTGAAGGAAAAGAAAAAATCGCTATGTGAAGAACTAGGGGTGTAATTTCATCTGGAGTATAGCATGACCTCACATACCCTCTCTCTGTGTTGATCTCCAGCCCCTTGTTTACAAGCCAGTCTGGCTGCGCGTTCATGTACGTTCATGTGAATCGTGCCTCCTCCCTCCTCTCAGAGCCCTTGGCCCTCCCTCCCAATAAAAGGCTACAGCCAGTGAGCAATGGCAGATGGCATGATGGCACCTGTAATAAATGTAATATACTCGCTGAGATGGCGGCGAGGCTCAGTGACTAGAAGAGCTGGTAGAAGCGTTCCATAGCTGTAAGTTACTCCAGTAGCCGGTGGCGGCCGACTAGTGGTAACTCCGGGAGCTAACACTAACTCTTCTCCATGAGCCCATGAGCTGCCACCAGCTACACTAGTAACTTACAGCTACGGAGCGCTTCTACCAGCTCTTCTAGTCACTGAGCCTCGCCTCCATCTCAGCAAATATATTACATTTATTACAGATACCATCATTTTTGAAGTAGGCAGGGGAATAGCTAAACACAGCAGAGACCGAGAGTGAGTGAAAGACATCGCTAACTGCTAAACTAAGCCAAACTAAGTTGGCTGTTAAGGTTTTATTCCCTTGACTCTGTAGCGAGTGAATCTGCCTGTAGTGAAACCGGGGCTAACCGGTGCTTCCTCCTCAGGCTCCACTTCACTCAGCTGCCTGACAGATCCGCTGCTTCTTCACACTTTAACCTGAATAACAAACTGGAGCTAGCTGGGAGTGTGACCGGAGAGAAGCACAGCCAATTAGCCTCCACTAGCTTCCAAGCTAGCCCCACAAATGCATGTTCCTCACAAATGTGGCACCATTGAAAAGGGAAATAAACAGGCTCTCCAAAGGTATAAGATTTCTTGCCAAGATGCATCGTTACAACAAAGAAAGAATCTACCAAACACAAATGTCCTTACTTTTAGTGCTTTGTTTATAAACAACAGGCATTTTGCTGTGGCTCAAAAACTGACATCCATAGAAAGCTTGGTGTCATTTTGTACTGATGCATCTGCAGATCAATTCCATACCCAATATGTTATGTTCCACTAAAGTTAGGCCTGAAATAAGATGAATAAGTCAATATTTTTGTAATCTTTGCAACCATCTTGACTGTAAGGGAGCCAGGGGACAATTTGCGTTTTCTAGGACAACAAAGACATGGCCCATCCTCCTCTGCCTCACTCTGCCTCTGACTGGCTTACCCTGGCATTTGTACTCTAACTCTAACTAATCCCACTCGTCTTGCCTAAATCTAACCAACCCAGCAACAAAGACAACAGGTACTGGCCAATCAGAGAGAGTAGGGCGGGTTATGCTTTCGCTATCCTACGAAAAAAAAATTGCAGCCAGGAGGGACAATAACATCAGGTAGACCTGTGCCAAGTTTTGGGGTGTCAACATTGTAACCCATCTTTTTTCTGTCCACCACACAATGTGACACTCTGCCTGGCCGAGATCTGCACGCTACTTACTGCACTTTTCTATTTTTCTTTAACTTCACCCATTTGTGCACTGAAGCAGCCTTCTGCAATTTTTCATTAGAATCATTCTTGTTCAAATATACAAAGAGACAGCTGGCTTACCCTGTCCGTTGGAGTAGTAGATCCACTTCTCTTTGACCTGTGTTGGAGGCGCAGATGGTTTCTTCTGAATTGCCTTTTCCATGATGCTGCTGGGGTCCTGCATGGGGCCCTTCTTCAGCACACGAGAGCTGCGCTTCACGCTGCAAATCACAATCACCACCAGCACCAGCAGGAGCAGCAGCACTATCATCCAGGGAAGGTGCTCATTAATGTCAAAGTGATTATGGGTGCTCGGCCTTGGGGACCCCCTGCGAGTGGGCCTATAGTAGCTGGACACCCCACTTCCATCACCTCCGCTCCCCTGCCCGCTTACCTTGCTGATACGCATCCCAACCCTGACTACTTCTGCACCCTCCAGACCCTCCGCAGCCCTCTTGTTGGGGTCTGGCACAGGTTCAGAGTTGGGTTGCCCCTGCTGGTGCTGGAGGTCCATGAGTTGCTTGTGAGGTGGGAGAGGCAGAGTGCGAGGGGGATCACGAATTGGTGGGGTGGAAGCTTCCAGCCAGCTGAGGAGTAGCCCCTCTACTTGGTGGTCTTCCCCACCCCTGCTTTCCCTCAGCTGGATGGCTGCCGACTGGCTGTAGGTGCCTGTGATGAGAAAAAGATGGATGGAAAGAGCAAGCAAGAAGCAGAGCATTAAGAGAGAGGAATAACCTCCTCCCTCTGTTCTCAGTCATCTGCTTCCTCTGCTGACTTCTTCTATCCCTGGGTAAGCACTGCACACCTAACTGGAGCCAACCCATGCTTGATTTATGAGACAGATATTGATATTTGAGGGTTTAAAGAAAGACAGTCAGTCAGAAAACAATCCATTTGCTAATTTCCTATCCACCCTTTTTTTAACATAAACAAAGTTTCCAATTTCCAATAAGGATCCCTTAAATGCAGTTATTGAAGAATTACCCAATGTGGAAAGTGGGACATTTTACAGTAATATTTACAATTATTCTTTTGTCAGAGGAATATATGAATGAGAAACAGGCCACAAGGCTCAATTTCAAATTGTGAACCACCTGTGCCACAGGTATCAAAAACACATAACTGCATAGGAAATGAGAATTTTTTCTTTTTAAGATAAGAGACAGAGAGAGCATATTAGGTCACCTCAGGTTAGGTCATCTTGGAGGAGAAAGGGCTTCAAGCAGTTTTAGAGACAGAAAAGGATTCTGCTGACCAAATTGAGTTAATTATCCATTTTACAATCGGAGGACAATGCAAAAGAAGAGTCTGAAATGAGATTTCCTGCCTCACAGGACTAGCTGTCATTCACTGTTTGATAATGGCGAATGAAAAGGTAAATAAACCTGAATGATGGACGGACTTCAAAAAGGTATTACCCTATAGTTGTGCATTAGTGACTGTAACTTAATGTGAGTCCTACACATTCTGGACCATTTTTAGAGGTTTTACTGTGCATGCTGACAGGTTTGCCAGAAGAGTGTTACTGTAATAAAGGCAAGAGAAGTGTTAAGGTCCCATTTGTGCCTCTCCCTTGTTTCTTGAGTTTCTGCTGGTTTTCCCTCCCTTGTGTTTCCTTTTAGTTCCCTGTGTTTCCCTCTTTACCCTTTTTCCACCATCATGGAACCAATTCGTTCCGGTTCCCACACCCAACTTTGAAACATTTAAGCCATATTTCCACCAAGCAGTACGGTACGGTACAGTTTGGTTTGGTATGCTTTTTTCTGTTTTCACTGTGAAAAGTTGTATGTGGTATTAATGGAATCATACCATACCGTCCCCATTTTTGGTACCCCTTCTGTTGGGGTACCTAGCACACAGATCTGGTACTAAAAGATGGAACTGTGAACACTGCAGCCCGTTGATTAGTCAATAGCTGACAGGCACTTGGCTCAGAGCTGAGTTTTGGCTGGTTTTGAGGCTTAAGCCCCGTTTCCACCAAGCAGTATGGTAAGGTACGGTTCAGTTCGGTACGCTTTTTTTCCCGTTTCCACTGCAAAAAGTTGTGGATAGCACTGATGGAACCGTTGCGTACCATTACCATTTTTGGTACCCCTTCTTTTGGGGTACCTAGCACACAGATCTGGTACTAAAAGGTGGAGCTGTGAACACTGCTGTCCGTTGATTGGTCAGTAGCAGATGGTCACTCTGCTCAGGGGTGAGCTATGGCTGGTTATGAGGCAGAAGCCACTGTTCATACCGTGGAGTGTTTAATTAGTAAACTGTAAATATGCAATAAAAGGTTGTTTTGCTGCCTCTTGCAGCAGCCTGAGTCAAAGAAAAAATAACTTCATACACTGGGCCGACTGCCGGGACTTTAAGGTGGAACATTAACCTGTAATGATACTCAATGCACAAGCTGACAACGTGACTCAATCAACACACCATAAATATTCTATATTGCAACTTTGACCATTACTTTAGTTTTCATGACATACACTTTTAGTAAAGAGTGGATCTTCAAGTGTATATGTCAAGTGCCCTCACTGTTGCAAGGTGTCAGTGTGCAAAACTCCCCCACTTGAAAAGGCAGCTAATTTCAGTTAGACTTCACAGGGTTCCACTCATCACACTTTTGCTCTCTTTTTCTTCTTTCTTTTATTTATAGGTTTGATGCAATGGTGAATAACCAGGTGAAAAACCTTTAAACACAAAAAAACAACACTTTAAGAAAATGAAAAGCAAGATAATCACATTCAGTGAAACATATAGCAAAGACTTGAATTTTTAAATAACCAGAAATAAACCTTGTGAATAAGTAGCAAATAATAGAGCAATATTTTAAGTAACTAAGTTAAATACAGTAAACACATTAAATACATTCTTTGTGTGGAATTTGATTTGACTTCATGATCTTAACTATACAGAACTAACAGCTTTTTTAAGATAGATCTAAATGCTCACACTTTAATTGTATTTAACTCACGTGATTTTTAAATGTATCAGTTTTAATTGAATTTAACTAACATGACAGCATTTTTTATTAGATTTATCCAACATGATTTTAAACATTAATATTTATAGTTCTTAATCAGATCATTAAAGTGACTTGCAAACAATGGGCTAGAAACAATGCTACAAACAACAACAATGCATTAAAGCTCACCGGCTCCTTCTTCCTTGTAGGCTTAGTTTTGTACAAAGAGTCTTGGTGTCCAAATCCTCATAACTCAGCAACCTCTCCTGCTTGCTCCCACTGCTGTTCTGTAGTGATTCTGTGATTCCAAACCCAGATGATTAGCAAACCACCCTCACTTGGTGCACTCAGCCTTGTGCCTTCAGGCTGGGAGGGGCATTCAACCTGGTGCACCCAGGCTGGAAGGGCGTGGCCAACAGTTCAGCTCAACACCTCCCACTCGATCTTCTCAAGGAAACCACTGGAAAGATTGCAAAACATGGTGCACTTGTGGTTAGAGATTCCCTCCTGGGCCTCCTTCCTGCTCCTCAATTGGCAGCAGGACAACCAGTCGCCGGACGTCCCAGTGAAGAACTGTGGACCGAAGGTCCCTCTGGATGCTGGAGGCAGGATGCTTGGATGCTGATGTTGCAGGCCTCACCTCAGGGATACAGACGCTTGGAACAATCCTGACATTCACATCCCGTACAATGCCTCTGGAGTCGGGACTGACACTGACGACTTTTCCAAGCTTGAACTGGCCTCTCAATGCGTTCTGATCACACAGCCAAACGATGTCTCCAACAGCAACATTCCTCTGTAAGGTGTGCCATTTACTTCTTACAAACAGATAAGGACCAGCAAGCTGGCTCCAGGACCTCCAGAACTTGTTAACCTGGTGCTGCATTTCCTGGAGTCTCTTATAGGGATAGCTTGTGAAGTCAAAAATCTTCCAGTCACCACTCGAAGGTGCTCGTCTCAGCATGAGCGCATTGGGCGTGATGTACTGCACGCTGTCCTCAAGGCTCTGTACCCTAGCGTCGATAGGACGTTCATTAGCAAGATTAGCAGTGAGCTGGAGGGTTGTCTGAAGCTCACTGTAGCTGAGGAATGGCTCTCTCCCCAAACTCTGGAATGCCTTCTTCAGGATGCGAACAGCTGCTCCGTGGCACCATTACGATGTGGTGAATCAGCCGGTTGGATTTTCCACTGCCAAACCGACAAAATTGGTCACCGGGTCAGACCAAATGTTCTTAGGATGCCCTCGAATTGCCGTGAATCTCTGATAAGCCATCAGGACACTTTCAGTCGACATGATATTGGCCAGCCCCGTGTGGATAGCTCTACTGGCCATACAGCAGAATATGACTCCCCAAACCTTCATTGTGAGCCTCTTCCTCACATCATCTTTGACTTGATAAGGTCCAAACAGGTCCACAGCTGTGAACTCGAAAGGGGCTGCAGGTCTAGTTCTCTCTTAAGGTAGATTTCCCATCACTTGTTGATATTTTCTGGCTCTGGCTTTCTTGCAGATCACACAGTTGTCAATGACTTTTTGAGCAATCCTCCTTCCTTTGATGACCCATGCTTTCTTTCTCACCTTCAGTAGAGTTGCAGCCACTCCCTCATGACCCTTGCTGTGAGCCTCACGAACCAACAGTGTCGAGATCCAAGCGTTGTAAGATAAGAGGGTAACACCAACTGGGCTCTCCCACCACAAA
Organism: Epinephelus moara; assembly: GCF_006386435.1. NCBI lineage: Eukaryota > Metazoa > Chordata > Actinopteri > Perciformes > Serranidae > Epinephelus > Epinephelus moara. The sequence goes on along the minus strand of NC_065517.1, from coordinate 734,173 downwards.
CCAGCAGTCCAGTTTTTTGCTCTCTATAGACTACCAGCCAGTCTGTAGAGGTGGTGGGAAAGGCCACACCCTCTTGTGCAGCAAGGAAAAGGTCTCTTAGGGCATCTTGGTGTTCTGTTGCAGTTATGACTCCGCCTGCTGAAACCACCTCCCACTTTGGAGTTCCTAAAGTCCTTTTTTGTCCTGCAAACCTCTTTGCTGCCCCCCAGACTCATGCGACCACCTTGACCAGGTGAGTCAAATTGCTGAACTGTCCTTCATCCACCAGGTTTTGGACAGCTGCGCCAGCAGGTGGCCTTCGATGCTTTTGATCTGGCAGTACTTTTTTTACCTGAGCTCTTGTAAGTGCAGCAAAAAATTATTTCTTCTGCATCTTACCAGTGCACTCTTGGGCAGTTGCTGACACATCCTTTGCAGACTTGATTGGCCACTCATCAGCTGGTAGACTCAGGAACTTTGGTCCCTGCTGCCATGCTGAATCTTCTCCAAGTCTTTCGGACTAGCCCCCCCAGGTGATGATGTCAGCAATGCCCAGGGACCCACCATCAATCCTCCAATCGCGTGCTGCTTTGGATTTCTCTAATCCTGTTGGCGAAGAACATCTGGAAGCCATAGCTCTCACGCTGGACTGCACCAAGGACTGTTTGACTGTAGACAAAGTGGTACCACTGCTCGACTTGGATGTGGCTATGTTGCTCAAAGTACTTCTTTAAGCGGGCGGCGAAGACTGGTCCACACAGCTCTGCCTTTACTGCTTCCCCCTTGTGGTCTAGAAGAGTCAATTTAGCCTTTGACTCCACCAACCTTACTGTCGAACCATGGTCACAGGCCCACCGCAGGTACAAGACGGCACCATAGGCATGTTCACTGCCATCAGAGAAACTGATTGCATCAGTTTTAGCAGAAACACCCATAGGGGTCAGGGGTCTAGGAAACTTGACTTTGCTTGGCTGAACGTATTCTTCAAAGAGGCTGATGGCATCTTCTCTGAGTTTGCCTGACAGTGCAAGGTCCCATGTGTCTTTGGTGGTGCTACCTTTGGGTTTGGCCTCTTGGAATGCTCTTCGAACCAAGATGGCCCCTTTCTGCTCTATAAATGTTGTCAGACCGATCGGATCATACAGCCCAGAAACTTGACTGAGTAAATCCCGTCGTGTCAGTGGGAGTGGCGTCTGGACTTTCACCTGCTCCAGTACAAGGTCTTGGCCAAGTCTCATCTTTCTCTTTCTCTTTGAGAAGTTTAACCCAACCATGACGTGAAACTTGTCATCTTCCAAGGTGTAGCCATGGCCGAGAGCCTTGTTGTCCTCATCTTTGAGTTGGTTCGGCAGGACCACAGTCTTTGGATTTGTCTACTGTTCCTGTTTTCCAGCAGACTCCTTCCTACTTTGGCCAGAGAAAACCCATGCCTTCAACTCGAAGCTGGTCCAAATTGTTGTGAGAGGTCAAAAGGTCATTGACGTAGCTGTCTTCTTGTAGCACTCAACCCTCCTCCTCAAGACGGCTAAACTGAGGAAGACTAGCCGTCTCTCTCATGGCGAGTTGAGCAATACAACCTGCTGGCTTATCTCCAATGTTGACCCTCGTTACCACGTATTCGCCTTGCTCCTCCTCTTCTGAGTCACGCCACAGGAACCTATGCAAATGTACATCTCAGTCTTCAAGCCAAACTGAATTGTACATCTTCTTGATGTCTCCTAAAGCAGCAAAGACTCCCCTCCGGAACTTAAGAAGCACAGCACAGATTGGGTTAAGGACATCTGGACCCTTCAACAGGAGATCATTAGGACTCAAGCCTCTGAACTTCTGACTACTGTTCCAGACAAGTCTTACCGGAGATGTGGAGTCATACTGGTCCGGTCCATGCCTGTAGGGCGTCTTTAGACAACTTCATTGCGGCCCGGCGGTTAACCATATCGTGAACTTGAGCGGTATAGGCGGCCTTCCATTCTGGTTCCTTGGACAGCTGTCTCTCAGTCCTCAGGAAGGTGGTCTCAACTGCATTCCTGTTGCTCGGCAATGTGGCTGGATCTTCTACCCAGGGGTACCTGGCATGCCAGTCCGGCCTTCTACTGTGGTGTCGGGAATCAACATACTGTATATTTACCTCACACGGTGGCACCAAATATGTTGGGGTCAACATATAGTTACCTCACACGGCAGCACCATAAATGTTGGGGTCAACACACTAGGTTTCACACGGAGGCACCAAATATGTTGGGATTTAATTGGCTATCGGAAATAATTAATAATTATTATTAATAATTAATAATTATGTTAAATAATGTGACTTAATTAACATTAAATCACCTCGTGGGGTACCATTCCCATAAAGGGAAAATTGATAGCCAGTTAAAGATATCAGTCTCATAAAATACGCTAAACTATTAATTTGGAGTTTGATTAATAATTAAATTAATGACAACCACCAAAATTAACAGTAACGCCTGAAGGATTTCGGAGTTCTTGACGCAGCAGAGGCTGACTATTCATTCACCCTTGTGCAACANACAAAGGCGGGTGTGGTGATCAAGGAGCCGTTTGGCCTACAAAGCAAAATTGCTGACAACAGAGAACTACCAAAATGGCCGAATCAAGGCTGCTTCAGTTTCGGGGGAGGTGTTTGTGGAGGTGTTTGTCTGACTGTGTGGTCAGGACAAAGACAAAGGAAAAGAAGCGGGAACTTTGAAATGTCTGTTTGGGTGTAGCTCTGTTGAAAGCCTGTTTGTTAATGAGTCTATGCCAATGTGACGTGTGTTGCAAACGACCTGGATTAGTGTAGAGATTGTTTAGTTGTGTGCAAGAATCTGTTTGTGAACAGTATTAGCAAACTAAACACTTAGCTTTGGCGAAGCCAACTAATCAATGACCTAACTGCCAACAATGACAACAATAACTCAATGAACAGCATCAAATCACATACAACAAGTTAAACAGTCTTGCTTAGCCTGTAAAGCTGTGATAAGCTATGCCCAGTTGTTACATTACCGATCCTTGAATGGATGGGGGAAAGAGTCACTTGGTGGTGTGCTGCTTTATTAGCCGGCAGAAGAAGGCTGGGAAGGTGTGGTTTCAGCTGCAGTCTTTGTTGTGTCCTTTGTTCCAAAGGTTCTGATCTGAGGAAGCTGGTCGCTCGAGGTCATGGCAGAGTTAGATGCTGGGTGCTAACTCACTTAGTTACTTGTTGCTGGAAAGCTAGTTGCAAACCTTGTGTTTGCCAGAGTCTGTGATCAGTTGCTCTCCCTTTAGTGGTTTGGGCTATGGAGCCAGGGTCTAGGCCTCTGGGCTGTTCCAAGCCCAGCCGGAGAGTGGTGTGACCTGTTGAAGCTCCAGGGCAAGAAGAGAAAGAAGGCTTGGAAGGAGCAGACCTTGTACAGATGCCTGTGACATCACAGAGTCACATGTCCCTGTAAAGGTCTTGTCCAATCGAGTTGTGAGCCTTGTGTCTCACTGAGGTGTGAGGTGAGATCTCCTGTGGAGATGGGTGTCACCTAGCTTTCTTTGTTTGAAGACAAAGAGCATGCAGAGGAAGAAGCCTTTAAATTGTCCAGTGATGATTTTACCAAATGATAAATCATCTGTGGTCCTGTGAATCCCAACAGTGGTCATCAGCAGTTGCATATGTAAGGCCACTCCTCACCACCTCCAGCTCTTTTTCTTCAGCAAGGGTCATTTCTTTGCCGCCTGGCTGGCAGTTTCTGCAGCGGCAACCTCCACATCTTGGGACACAGCCGGCACCGATACTGTCCCATTTCCACCACTCGAGGAAGTTGGAGGTAGTAGCTGCTGAATTGGATTGCTGAGGTTGAATGGTTATTGGGGCTTGCTGACCTTGTGGAGGATGATAGGGACCACACAGATACGTTCTTCATACTTTACAGCAGCAGTTCTTATAGACCTTGCAAAGTGCGTTCTAGACATGTGGGCTGATACTGTTAACTCTTCAAACAGCTTGGGATGGCTGCCAGCGACTGTCTTTCCCAGTGAACGAAGATTTTTAGGAGGTAATGCTTTGTTTTGACAAATACTTTCATGCCTCCTACACCATGGACCACGAGTGTGACGAGTGTGATGTCTTCCCTTTTGAGATCGAGTCGCCCTACTGCCTCATGAGTGATGTAATTGGTGTCTGAAGCTACGTCAATCAAGGTACCAATTCTCTGTCCAGCATTGGCTGTAACTTCCAGTACCATCAAAATGACAGGCCACTCCACTAACCCGCCCTCCGCCAGAAGACTTGACTGACAGACGACAAACCCCGAAAGATGGATTGACTGGTTGGAGGCTCTGGTTCTGACTTATCTTTGCTCAGACTGGATTTCTTTCCTCGGTGGGTCTTCATCCCTCAATTGGTCCAGTTCCACTTCTTGGCTCTTGAGGAAAGCTAGAAGGCTGTCAAAGTGCTTATCCGGTTCAACACTGCTCCTCTCAACTGCATAGAGAAGCCACTCTTTCTTCAGTGCATCAGGGAGTTTGCTTTTGATTGATTTCACCAGAGGGTTCTTTAAAGCGCCAGTGTCACCAAGGTCACTTAGGTCTTCAAGAGCTTTCTCAAAAGCTTGGATGAGCTCAACAATTTTCTTTGGCTGGTGGCTTTTGACAGCTGGAAGTCTCTGGAGTTCCTTGACTTTCTCAATGGCGATCCCAGTCTGGCTTCCAAACCGATTCTCCAGGACAGGAAAGATGTCATCTGCTGTGTTATAGGTTGTCAAGCGAAGATCTCTCATTGTCACTGTCAAGAAGCTGGAACTTTTTGACTTCTTTTGACCCAGTTGGTTCCCCTTGCCTCTGAAGGGCCCCCCAGTCTCTTCTCCAGCAGTGATAGTCACGCCTGATGCCAGTAAATTTAGGCAGGGAGGTTGGCTTCAGTTCAATGGCTGATGTTGGGTAGCTGATGGAAGCTGCAGTCACAACTTTTTCAGTGTGTTCTTTAGCTTTTGCTTGAATAAATTTTGCTTTTCTTGACATTAACTTAGCCTGTTCAAGCTGTCGTATGTGCCGCTGGAAGTCTTTCTGCTCAACAGGAGGGGCCCAGCAATTCCACTGCGTGTGCAGCTCTTTTGCCTTTTTAACCAGTCTTTCCAGGTAGTCGAACATGAAGTCAAAGGCCTCTTTTTTTCCGCTGAGTTCAAAGGACGCCACACACTCTACTTCATCCTCTGTAGCCTTTACCATCGTAGTCAGTTCCTCTTCTTCCCCTCCCCCTTCCTTCAACTCCTTCAGTTTTGTCTCACACTCACCTGCAGTTTTTTCAATATCAGCCTTTTGCTGCTCATTCAACGTAGGAACTGCATCAGAATCTGCATCCAGCTCCACTTCTGCAATATACTGGGCCTCCACATCATCATTTGCCTCCATGACTTTGTTGACCTCGATTGTGAACTTTTTGAAACTGTCTCTGAGCTCCTTTTCAGGCAATATTGCATGCATCCTAACAACATTGTTGGCCAGCTGGGTTATGTGAACTGTATATATTTTAATCCTCTTAGGAGAAAAGAAAAGGGTCGTGTCGGGCCAAGGCAACACTAAACTCCTGAGCTTGCCTGAGAAAGACTAAATGCACAAACCCGCTATTTTTAAATATCCCATGGTGATCACTGCAGCCTGTTCTATTTTGTTCTGAAAATGTCGGCGGTGCAGTCTTTCCTCTGTGTCACCAATAATGAAGAAATACAGTGAGTGCTGGGCGGAGCAGTGAGTGACAATAACCCCACCCACATGTAAAGGTACGGTTTGCAATGGAAATGCTAGGGTCTAGGTACCATGTCTGAAGGGTACTTTCGGTTCCAAAGGTACCATACCAAAAATGTTTAGTGTAAAGGGGATTTAGAGCATTGCAACCAAAAATAAATAGGTTCAGAGCTCCAAAACTTGGTTCGCAGCTGGAAAGAGAGGATGAGGGAGTCATAAATGGAGATATTAAGTAAGAAATAGTCATGCAGTGGTCTCATTAAAAGTTGGCCTATGCTTGTTTTTAGGATGAGAACAAATATCTGTAATAACAGAGTAAAAGTTTACAGGTAATCAGTGGGATCCACAATTTTGCTACTACTGTTTTTTTGTTGTGCACTGTACAACAACCTTTGCTGATGACACATCCTTGGTTCTCCACAAAACTGGTGAAAACATGGGCTGGTTTACTATATATAGCACCAAGGTTTCAAGAATCCTGAACGGAATCAGTTCAAGAACCACAGCTAATTTTGTGGAAAAAAGGTATCTCTGTCTGTGTGTGTCTGAGCATGGCTCTCCATTCCACGCCTGCTGCCAATGATCCTGCAAACCTGAAACCCCTCCACTAATCAAGCTCCTGCAGCATATATACCTCATCTCTACACTCCAGTCTTCACCAGATTGTTCAATTTTCCAATGTGGTACTAACACTACTGCCAGTCTCTGGTTTCAAGCTTCCATTTTCCTTGTGTTTGCCTTTGTTCTAAGTAACTCTGTCTCCCTGTGCTTCAGGTCCATTATACTCCTGCTGCCCACCTGCCAAATGCTAGCAGAATTTGGCAGTGGCGTGTACCACAGTCACTCTTACTAGCCAGTTTGGTTGGTGACATACATGCACCAAGCCGCACGGAATGTAGATTGATGGCCTTAATTCAGGACCACAGTTCATGAGCAGGAGTTCCGCCTGGAATGTTTTTAGCTTTAGCAGCATGAGCTAAGGTTAGCCATGCGAGTCAGTCAGCACAAATGAAACAACAGAGCTGTAAGACCTGCCTGAGGGTTCCCAGTCAGCTACAAAAGCAACAAGAAAAGAGATGTGTGTTGGCGTTTTGTAAGTATGTGATTGGAAACATATCCACTATGTTAAAACAAATTCAATGGCATCACCCAGACATGAAGAATATGAGTTTCTATACACTTTTGTTTTTCAAATATTTGTTGGTTCTTTGAAATAAACAGCTGGTGGCGCTAATCCACCAGCCGGCTGCAATTAAACCATTGTAGATGAAGAGGGTACAACAAGATGGCATAATTAAAAAAGACATTTGAAAACGATGTAGAAAAAAATTCTGAGTGAAAATCTTTGTGTACTCCCTAAAAAAAAAGTAGAATGTGCCTGTACTTCCTGCAAACTGATGCAGAGCTGTGCTCTACCTCATGATCTCCAAGCGGATGAGCTCTGGATTGCTCACTCCACAGTCTGCCTCTTGATTATGTTTAAGCAAGGCCAAATTGAATCAGACTTGGGCTTTCAATGTAGTGATAATTTAAAAAAAAAAAAAAAAAAAAAATTTAAAGAGGAGAGGAAACTGGGATGAGCTATCAATTCACACCCCAACATACCTCTGTAATCTGCTGAAATGGAAAAAGTACAATTAGGATTGTCCTGTTTGACATTAATAACAGCAGGCACAGTGTTTTCCAGATATGTGAACGAACACTTATGGTCAGTCAATATTAGTGCGTCATCAAACTCTCAATTATCGATGTGGCCGCTATCCCCTGCATGCCGCCAGCTCTAATGCTGCTACTGGGATTGCTGTTGTATAATGACCTGCGATCATAAATGGGCTGCTGAATGCTTTTAGGATTGTTACTCTGATGGTGTTAATCCCTCTCATCCTCTTATCAGCAGACAGGTACACAGGTGCAGGGCTAATCCCCAAATCTATCTTGGCTTGGCAGCAAGAAGTCTTTAACATAAAAGGTCAACTTTTTAGAGTAATACCAAAGACTTTTAGATGATGTAACCCTCTGCAAACATAGTGGAAGTTTTGAGCAACAGTGATTGTGGCTATCTATGACTTTACATGAAATATGTAGTGGTCTAAATACAATTGTAGATTCATATTAACAAAATGACCATGTCCATTGCCTTCATCTTATCTAAAGGTTAAAACTAGAATTACCACCTTGTGGTTGTATGCCTCCATGATCCAGACAAGTTGCAGTTACAGTTTACATCCATGTCTGTAAAAACATGGATGCTTCACAAACATCTTCACCCTGGCAGCACAGAGGCTCTATACAAAGTTTCAAGACTAGAGTCATCGATTCAGTATTTGACCAAATGTCTCCCCTTCTGTTCCTAAGTTATGGTGAAGAATTGTGGCCCAAAAAGTATTTCTGCATAAGGTTATGATGTCACAGTGAAGCTGACCTTCGACCACCATTTGTAATCAGTTCAAGAGTCCAAGTGGACGTTTTTGACATTTTTGAAGAAATTCCCTCAAAGTGTTCTAGAGATAGCCCGTTCGTGAGGACTAAACTGATGCAAGTCACGATAACTTTGACCTTTGACCACCAAAATCTAATCAGTTCATCCTTGACTCAAAGTGGAAGTTTGTGCCAAATTTAAAAAAAAATCATCAAGGAGTTCTTGAGATATCGTGTTCACGAGAATGAGACAAACAAGGTCACAGTGACCCTGACCTTTGACCCATATCCAATAAAATCTAATCAGTACATTATTAAGTACAAGTGGATGTTTGTGCCAAATTTAAATAAATTCCTTTTAGGCTTTGTTGAGATATCACGTTCATAAGAATTAGACAGACTAATGTACATGCAAATGTACAGACAGATGGACAAACAACATAAAAATTATGTCTCCGGCCACAGCTGTTGCCGGTTCAAAGGCATAATGAGAGAGAAAGAGAGAGTGTAAGATGGTGAATACATCTAAATATCTATCTTTAAATTCTTGTTTGACTATTTTTTGACATCAATAAATTCAAACTGTATTAAAACATATTTTGGATGAAAAAAAAACTCTCGTCCATGATGAGGGTTATGTACATATGTGTTTACCACATGGCCTTTAAACTTGAAAACATTTGAAAAGATGTTAATATTTTTTCTAATCTGCACTGAAAGCATCAACATTGGAAAAAAAAATCTTTGATGGAGGATTATATCCTCTCTTTTTCTGTCTATGCTGAGAACACACTAGTTCCATGATAAATGTATATTTACTGGTATGGTGCTGTGTCCAGTCCAGTTTCAGTCATTGTTTTCACGGCTCTGGCATCTACTCTTCTTCGACCCAGTTGACATGCACAGTATTTAGAAATTCACAGAAAATACTCTGCTGGACATCTATGGTTGCGAGGAGATTTGTAATGTAACTTCAAAACCTGTTTACATCAAGTGAATTAAAATAAGATATACAGTTAAGTGAATACATTTTAGCTTTTATCACTGCTGTTATTGTTGAGCAAAGTAGTTAAAGAAATTTTGGTGAACACAGACAATGTAACTATTTCTGCTTCTTTTCCACCCTCTCCACCGACAGTAAAAGACAGGTTACAAGTGCGTAACAGTCACCCCCTCTTTCCCTCCACCAGCACAGACGGGGTTAAAAGACCTGGCTGAGAAGCCATCAATCCCATGCTAGCACAAACAGTAGTGACAGTATTATAGGTGTGGGGAGGAGGGGTTTACCAGCCAAGGATGGTTGATTCTGAAAAATGACTGACTGACTGAGAAAGACTGATGGTAAAATGGCGAGGTGAGGGAGGAGGACAGAACACAGAAAGAAAACTGGGAAAGGAAAGAATTTTTCACATTCTCTGACCTAAAGGAAGGAGTGCAGGAGAAGCAAAACAGAGGGTGAATGAGGAAAACGGAAATACCCATAACTCCTCATGACCACTAATAGTAACATTCCTGAGGCAGTGAGCTGTTTGTTTCCATGCATACCAATGTCCTTTCTTTTAGGAATTCCTACAGTGTCACTAATGTAATGATGCTGCAGCAGCAACTTGAGCCACACAGTGTAACAGCACTCTCTAGACAAAAATCTGAAGATGATATAAAAATTCTTGAGCACTGAATAAGTCCAACTGAATCTAATTATAAAGGAACGGTTTTACAGTATACTTTTGAAAATATAAGAAAAAATTAAGGCCATATTAATTTACCAACACTTTTTTTACTCTTTTGAAAAGGCATAATATGAGGTTCATGAGTCATATCAGTGTTTCTATAGGGAAAAAGCATAAAGGAATGTATGTATGGAGTGGAGCAGGGAGGCAATAACCTAGCTTAAACTGAAGACTGGAGGCTGAGGAAAACTAAAATGCTTCTACTTTCACCTCTTGGGATCACTAAAATAACACATTGTAATGTCTTAGCTCAATCTCGTTCAAAGTCACGGGACCACACAATCTTTACTTCATAAAAACATCGATTCGTGTTTAGCTAAGCAGTGGGGAGTTCGTAACTCAAAACCCCGAACAAGTCCTGTGATCACGGCCATAATTCAGCACTAGCTCCTTCTGAACGTAATGAGATTTTAGCTGTAAAGTTGTTCTATGTGGTCCTGAACAGTGGTCTGCAGCTTGACAGGTGTCTCACCTACAGTGTTACCAACTTGGCAGCTTTCTCACTAGATTCAGAGACTTTGCAGACCCTCTTAGCAACTCTATTTCTAAAAAGCTGACTAGTGACAAATTAAGTGACCACCAGTAAAAAAGAAATATGTTGTATTGTTAATCTTTCCTATTCATGTTGCTCAGAATGTCACACTCCACAACTCCTCCATCACCATTGTACTGCTGCGATACGAGTTAACCTGCCAGTAGAGCTGAGTTAGCGAGATGCAGTAACAGGACATTAGTGTTAGCAAAGGAGAGAGAGAGAGAGAGAAGGAGAGAAGGTGCTCAGTGTACTATAGGAGGTGTATTATAGGAGGTCCCCCGGCAGACTAGGCCTATGTCAGCCTAACTAGGGGCTGGTCCAAGGCAAGCCTGAGCTAGCCCTAACTATGAGCTTTATCAAAAAGGAAAGTCTTAGGTTTAGTCTTAAATGTGGAGACGGTGCCTGCCTCCCGGACCGAAACAGGAAGATGATTCAACAGAAGAGGAGCCTGATTGCTGAAGGCTCTGGCTCCTGATCTACTTTTGGAGACTTTAGGGACCACGAGTAACCCTGCATTCTCAGAGCGCAGTGTTCTAGTGGGATAAAGTGGCATTATGAGCTCTCTAAGATATGACGGAACCTGACCATTTAAAGCTTTGTAAGTTAGGAATAGGATTTTAAATTAAATTCTGGATTTTACAAGGAGCCAGTGCAGAGAAGCTAAAACAGGAGGAATGTGATCTCGTTTCTTAGTTCCTGTCAGTACACGTGCCGCTTCTCCAACTTTTTCCATCTTTGTATGGTGTCTAATCTAAAATCCTCTCTGGTCTAATGGATAATTGAAATGCATCAATGTCTCAGTAAAAAACGAGCACTTTTCTTAGCCCCTTCCCAGGTAAAAAAAAAACAGCGGCAAGCTAAAAACACCTACGTTTGAAAGATATAGATAGATATTGTTTATTGTCCTTTCGGAAATTTTTCTTGTGTCTTCTCTTCTTCTTGTTTGTGGCTTCAAAAGGGAAACACTGCAACAGGTTGCTAAAACACAGCTGGTTTTGTTGTTGTATGTGGTCCTGAACAGTGGTCTGCAGCTTGACAGGTTCTCACCTACTGTGTTGCCAACTTGGCAGCTTTCTCACTAGATTCAGAGACTTTTCTGACCCTCTTAGCAACTTTATTTCTAAAACGCTGACTAGTGACAAATTAAGACTTAGACTCAGACTTTATTGTCCCCTTGAGGAAATTCTTTACCACAGCACCATCTCCATTCCACCATGTCCACCACAGAACAGAACAAGACATACATTTGGAAACACACATTAGAAAACAGTGTCAACACTTAACAGAGTCCACACTCTGGCCTGTTCAGCGAGGCCTTTTGAAATATGTTGTATTGTTAATCATTCCTATTCATGTTGCTCAGAATAGCACTCTCCACAACTCCTCCATCATCAGCATGAAGTTTCTTCCCCTCTCTCCTCTGTGCAGTAGGTGTGGGGTGTGGGGCAGGAGGAAAGGAAATGCCTCTCACCGTGGGAGTTCAGTTGTAGTCAGTTTAGGTAGTTACATGGACACTTTTGTTCTCAGTGGTGCACTAGTAGCCTATAAGCGGCATAGCTCTTATGCCATTCAGATCTTTTTTTTGAGTATTGTTTTTATTAAATCAAATTCAGTGCTTTTAGTGATTATGTTAATACACACTGATGTCACCAATTGTCCAGGGTTTCCCACACATTCATTTAATTGTGTTGTGGGGTGTATTGCCACAGAATGGCATCTCAGTAATACTCACCTTCATTGCCATATGCTGTTTTGCACTGCTTCGTACTACACCTTCTTCATAAAGATGATTTTTATGGTTGCTTAATGTTGTTTTATTTTTACTAATTACATTCGAATGATTGATTGATTAAATGAATGAAAGATCTGTATTGTCATGAAGTCTATACTCAAGAACAATTTAAAAATTATCTACCTTCAGTCATGATCAAAATTTTACCAATAAAAAGTGTGACAGCTGTCATACAGCCCTGTGATAAAACTGTTTAGCCCTTGTATATGTTGCTGCTTAACAAAGACCTCTGCTCTAAAAATGACATCTGCTCTGGCTGTTCATTAAAGGTTATTTCATAAGTGGTTCATGTGTTAATGAACTTGCAAGCAGAAACATCAGCATACAGTTGTTTATTTTTATTATTTACATTCATGACATTACAATCATTTTTTTAGAATACAGCAACTCAATAGCCATTTATCAAAGGCAGGACAGCAGCGTTGTCTATGGAAAAACACATAGGCTATGCCCAGGTATCGAATCAAATGTATTTTAAGACACTTTTGCTAATTCACCTTTTTGTCTATTTGCCTCATCATTCTTCATGGACATGGCGATGTATATAGTACTATTTAAGCTCCTTCCTGCTCACTTTTGAGGACTTTGGAGTGTTTTCCTCTTCATTGCGAAAGCTCAATAAAACCATGGAGGCCGCCATCTTCCTTTCCTGTTTACTAGAAGCAGGTACCGTATTGGTGTAGCACGATCACATGACCGCCGTGCCACCACTCGCGAAAACACGAATGGAGTGTGGAGTAGGGCTGTAGTCAACCAAAGAAAATCTTGGTTGACTAAAGTCGCACATAATCTTCAACTCGATAATCGATTAGTCGTGGAAAAAAAAACATCTGCACGTTATTTTTACTTCTGCAGTGGTGTGTCTGTGTCATTCTGCAGTTACACCTCCAAAACACTAGTCGGCGGTGGAGGACTGTGTTAAGTGCTGTAAAGTTTAGTTCAAATCAAACTTTATTTATAGCCTATAGTTGATTCAAAACACACATTAAATATGGCTTCAAATTTTCCTCTTCTCATATAAAACCAGGGACAGCAGCAACATGTAACAAAGGTAACGGTACATAATTTGGCGCCATTACAACTCACAAGATTCACCGATAAAACAACTGTTTTATAGCCTACTAAACACGTTTTCCAAGCAAATACAACATGCTAACGTTATTAGCGCCAGCCCAGAGAGTTCCTCTGCTCATATGAAGCCAGGATAAATCCCTGAAGGATAAATCACACACACGACTTAAAATGCTATTTTAGTGGAGGCTTTACTGTCTTATTTGTGAAATACAAGCTTCGTTTCCACTGAGGGAAATGGTTTCAGCTTACAGAAATAGACAGGAGGTCTGCGTCACCGGCATGCTGAGCATGAGGGTGGGTGAGTTCAACTTTCTGTTAACAACGGGGGTGTTTTGAAAACACCCCCATTTTCACATGTAACTTAGCCTGTCGTCCTGCTGCAGGAAATAATGGATTAATCCTGGAAAGCTATTGATGTAGCACTTTTCTCTTTATGAAAGTAACACGGCAATTATTCGACCAATGAGAATTTGGTCAGATGAGAACATAGCGACCAAATAATCGACTAGTCGACCAGGAGACTACAGCCCTACTGTGGAGTGGGATGAAACGATAACAGGGTTCACCTTACGGCCTAAAAAGGACAGTTTATATGTTGACAGAGTTATACGTTGTAACTTTTTCTCTATGAACTTGGGCTGTAGACGCCATATAGGAATACTAAGTCAATGGATGAACCTTTCGTCAAGAAACAGTTAAAGCGCTGTCAATTTTACATTTCTTGATATGTGCGGATTAAACAATGACATACAGCACGTTTTTTAGTCAGCTTTAGAGACAACCCAGTCGCCAGGAGAAAATGTTGGCATTGCACGATTCTGCAATCCATGAATACCTTACATTTACTCATTTCATGTATCATAACAAGGTGTCTTAAGTAATGTGGTATATGAGCTCACTTGGCACCTATCATCTTGACACCTAGGGGAGCAGTGTTAACTACTCTGTTCAAATGAAGGCAGCTAGCATTAGGTCTAGAAGTCGCTAAAAATCATCAAATGACGTCAGTGTTTCCCACATGTGAGTTTCCAAATGTGTGTCTTGCTCTGTTCTGTGGTGGACATTGGGGAATGGAGAAGAAATGGAGAAAAGAATTTCCTCAAGGGGACAATAAAGTCTAAGTCTAAGTCTAAGTCTAAGGCCTCTAGTTTCCCGGCACGGCGCAGGGTGGCACAGGGTGGCACAGGGTGGCGAACCATGCGCAGAGCTAGTTTCAAGCAGCACAACCCGAGGCGCGCTCAGTTTGGTAGTTTGGCAGACCGAGATGCGCTGAGATGGGTGTGGCGGCGCAGCAGGGGGAGGTGTCGACAGATCCAGCTTGGCGCAGTGACAGTTTCGTGCCAAATGGCTTCGCCGAAGGTGTGCTAAAAGCTCGCCAGCTGAAACCAGGTCTACTGTCAACACAGGCGGAGCGCAGCCGGTGTAGCGGAAGTTTGGCTGACCGGCGGAGAGTGCACACACGTCACCAAAACCTCACAGGCAGGTTTCCAGAATGTCAGGCACATTAACAATGCAATAAATACCCACAAAAAACACTATTCAATGCAACTATCTGCAATCAGCACATAAATGTATCTCTATATCGTCTGTCCCATCACATCTGATGTCAGATCAAAGGGGATTGGCACCGTTTGGCACGTTTGGCATGCGTAATGGAAACCTAACCTGATTTGATTAACACAGCTGCAAACTAATGAGTTCACATCCCTCTCAGCCAACCACAAACAGCCACAGCATCAGATAGGGAGTATATATTCAGTATACGTCATCTTAGAAAAGTCAAAAGAAAAGAAACAGAGTGAGACTGCGAGAGAGAAAGCACTGGGCAACGGTTCTCAGTGTATCTGGGCAATATTGATTTACAGTTGTGGTGACCTCCTCCCAGGCTACCTTTGCATCATCAGCCCGTGGAGGTCTGCTCGCAGTTCCGTATATTCGGACACTGCGAGCTTGGACCTGTTTCCTCCTGAGAGAAGTTTGGCCGTCTGACGCTGCTGCTCTCTTCTGCCATGGCGAATTGAGTAAACTCTGATTACGCCTTCACGCAGCGCATTTAAGGGCAAGCAGAGGGGCTTATTTGATTGGTGTGATGTGAATCGGCTGTGTAAAACCCACTCCACGCCTTCTCTCCTCCCTCTTTCTGACTTGCGCAGGTAGGAGGGACGGAGGTGGGAAAGAGGAGTAGCTGCGCCAGCACGCACGGTGTGCCAAACTTGCGCTTCGCCTGGTCTGCGAAACCAGAGGCCTAAGTCTTAATTTGTCACTAGTCAGCTTTTTAGAAATAAAGTTGCTAAGAGGGTCTGAAAAGTCTCTGAATCTAGTGAGAAAGTTGCCAAGTTGGCAATACTGTAGGTGAGACACCTGTCAAGCTGCAGACCACTGTTCAGGACCACATACAACAAAACCAGCTGTGTTTTAGCAACCTGTTGCCGTGTTTCCTGCAGCTTTTGAAGCCACAAACATAGGTGTTTTAAGGTAGCTTGCCGCTGTTTATTCACCTGGGAAGGGGCTAAGGAAAGTGCTCGGTTTTTTTTACTGAGACACTGGATGCATCTGAATTATCTATTAGACTAGAGAGGATTTTAGGTTAGACACCATACAAAGATGGAAAAAGTTGCAGAAGCGGCACGTGTACTGACAGTAACTAAGATATGGACCTGCATTTGTATAGCGCCTTTCTAGTCATCTAGTGACCACTCAAAGCGCTTCTTACACTATGAGTCACGTTCACCCATTCACACACTGGTGGCCGAGGCTACCATACAAGGTGCCACCTGCCACTACTCAGTTTTAACACACTCACACACCGATGGAACAGCCATCGGGACCAATTTGGGTTTCAGTATCTTGCTCAAGGATACTTCGACATGCAGCCTGGAGGAGCCCGGGATCGAACCGCTGACCGACCCGCTCTACCTCTGAGCCACAGCCGCCCTAAGAAATAAGATCACATTCCTCCTGTTTTAGCTTCTCTGCACTGGCTCCCTGTTAAATCCAGAACTGAATTTAAAATCCTACTCCTAACTTACATAGCTTTAAATGGTCTGGCTCCGTCATATCTCATATCATCTATATCATATATCTATATCTATCTATATCTATCTATATCATAGTGCCATATTATCCCACTAGAACACTGCGCTCTGAGAATGCAGGGTTACTCGTGGTCCCTAAAGTCTCCAAAAGTAGATCAGGAGCCAGAGCCTTCAGCTATCAGGCTCCTCTTCTGCGGAATCATCTTCCTGTTTCGGTCCGGGAGGCAGACTTTCCTTTTTGATAAAGCTTATAGTTAGGGCTGGCACAGGCTTGCCTTGGACCAGCCCCCTAGGCTGATTTAGGCCTAATCTGCTGGGGGACCTCCTATAATACACCTCCTATAATACACTGAGCACCTTCTCTCCTTGTCTCTCTCTCTCCTTTGCTAACACTCATGTCCTGTTACTGCATCTCGCTAACTCGATGGTGTGATGTGTGTGGTCCTGCCTGATGCCTCCTACTGCTGCTGTTATCATTATTCATACTTCTACTATTACTATAAGCATATGATATCATATATATGTATATATGTATAAAACATATTATACCACAATAGCCGTAATTATTATTATAATATTATTACTTAAATTAATGTTGTTGTAAGCTACTGTCACTATTGCCTGTCCTGCATCTCTCTCTGTCTCTGTCTCTCTTTATGTATCATTTTGTATATGGATTACTGTTAATTTATTATGTTGATCTGTTCTGTACGACATCTATTGCAGGTCTGTCCGTCCTGGAAGAGGGATCCCTCCTCAGTAGCTCTTCCTGAGGTTTCTACCATTTTTTTCCCCCATTAAAGGGTTTTTTTGGGGGAGTTTTTTCTTATCCACAGTGAGGGTCCAAAGGACAGAGTGATGTTGTATGATGTAAAGCCCTGTGAGGCAAATTGTGATTTGTGATATTGGGCTTTATAAATACAATTGGAAGTGAATTAATAAGATGGCTAACTTTACACAAGCAAGCAAAAAAAGAAAAAACTGCCAATTCAACTTTAATGAATTGTTCTTTTTCATCTGAATCAACAATGATTCGTATTGAATCCCTTGCCTTGCCTGTTAAGAAATTTCTTTATGGGGGGCGCCACTGAGCAATGGAATAGTAAGACACACCTCCAGTTAGCTTGTCGATAATTTAATCAAAATTTCACAAAAATGCTAAATTACTTAACGCTACCTGCCTCCTGAAGAATTTAAAGACAGCAGCGCCTGAAGCAGGCCCAGAAGCCTCGAACGTGCCAGACTCCAACACCATGGAAGCTGATGGCAAAAGTGCGGGTGAACCCTCGAACAGAGCGGGGCTCGCGGCAATCTCCACCTTATGCACGGAGGTGAACTTGATAAAATCATCTGTTTGTGATGTCATAGAAAGCCGTATTACATAAGTATCTGCAGCTATTAGGGGAGAGATCTCATCCCTAAGTCAAAGCATCCAGAAATCTGTTTTAGAACTGAAAAATGACACAGCCGTACATGACGTCGCTCTGAAAGAATTGGAGAAATGTGCTACATGCCACTCAGATAGCCTCTCAGCACTTCACGCTAAAGTGGAATGTCTGACAACAGAGGTGAAACAACTGGATGAAAAATGTGAGGACCTCAAGGCTCATTCCTGAGGGAACAATATTAGGGTAATGGGGATACCGGAGGGAAAAGAAGGACCAAGGGCTCAAGACTTTATTTCCCGACTCCTTGCCGAAGCCCTATCTTTGGAGGAGAAACTTCTGATAGACCAAGCGCCCAGAGTCCCAGAGTATTTGTATTATTATTTAGACGCTTCCTGAAGTATATTTGTGCTATACCCATTTGGTATTGGCTAGATATGTTTTTTATTGCTGTTTTTTTGTTGTTTATATTTTTTTCTGCTTTAACAGGTTTAAGAGGGAAGGGAGGGACCCAGCCGTCTTATTATCTTAATGTTACCACTTAAAGGTCAATTAGTCAAAATGTGTCCTTATTCTGTAACTTTTTTGGATGTCAGTACAAAATAATTTGAATACAGAGAACAGGAGGAGATGTTTAACCCTCGCCAGCTGGAATGTATGTGGCTTGAACAATCCAGTAAAGAGAGGGATGGTGTTTGCCCATCTTAAGTCATTATCACCAGATATAATATCTCTACAGGAAACTCATTTGAAAAATTATGCTCACACCAGTCCTAAGTGTTAATGGATCGGAAATATATACCACTCTTTTTGCCGCAAAAGCTAGAGGTACAGCAGTTATGATAAGGAAAGGCATTCACAAAGCCACAGTATCTGAAAAAATAGGTCAATTTTTGATTGTAAGTGGGTAAATTTATTCTACACCTCTTACCCTACTGAACATATATGTGGACAATTCATCATTCTTCAAGAAAGTGATGTCTCTTACCAGATCCTAAACAAACCTTGTCATTGGAGGGGATTTCAACTGTGTGTTAGATCCTTATTTGGATAGATCTTCCACACGCAGAACTGATAAAAGCGGATGTTTCCTTGATACATTTATCAATGATTATTATTATGTTTGACATCTGAAGAATTGCAGATCCGAATGGTAGGGAATACTCTTTTTACTCAGCAACTCATAACTCATATAGCTAGACAGATTATTTTCTCATTGACGCAAAATTGATGCATTATGCTGCAGATGCAAAATATCATAATATTGTGATTTCAGATCATAGTCCTCTCATTTGCACTGTCAACATTTAGAATGTGGAGAAACCACAAATGAATTGGAGGTTAAACCCTCTGCTACTCACTGGAAAAATATTCTCTGATTATCTAAAAACCCAGATATCCCTCTGCTTTGACACTTACGACAATTTGGAGACCACTCCTGCTACACTTTTGGGAGGTATTTAAAGTTTTTTCAGAGGCGATGTCATTTCATATGAATTATCGAGAAAGAAGAGAAATAAGGGGAAATTACTTGAAATAGATCATCAAATAAAACTACTAGACAGAGAAAATGCCCAAACACCTTCCAATGAATTACATAAAAAATATCATCTTTGAAATATGAATACAACAATGTACTCTCAGCAAAAGTTAGCGAGGCATTCTTATATACCCAACAGAAATATTTCGAATTCAGCTCAGAAAACAGGAAAATGACCATGCAATACATACAATTAAATCTGACAAAGGTGAGATCTTAACGATGACTGATTTCTCCGATTTTATAAAAAGCTGTACACACCCAAAAATGTATACAAGACTACACTGTCATGAGAGGTTTCCTTGATCAGTGCAACCTCTCACAACTAGATGAGGCAGCGTCAGCTCAGCTGAACTCCAAGAAATACAAAAAGCCATCACCTCACTTAAGAGCAATAAAGCCCCTGGCCCTGATGGCCTTCCTGGTGAGCTTTATAAAACATTTAATGAAATCCTCTCCATACTTAAATAGGGTGTTTACTCAAGCTCACACCGATGGTGCCCTTCCTCCTACCCTAACAGAGGCCATTATCACAGTGATTTATAAAAAGGGTAAGGACCCAGAAGAAGTGGGCTCCTTTCGTCCTATTTCTCTGTTACGTTTCTGAGTCCCCTTTTAGGTAAATTAGTGCATTCAGACCAGTCAGGTTTTATACCAAATAAAACTTGGTATAAAACCTTTTAACCTTTTAACCTCAGACGACTATTCAACATCATATGCCCTACTGACAGATTGAGAAAAGAACTGCCTGTTTTGTCATTTGATGCAAAAAAGGCATTTGTCCAAGTCGAATTGCCCTCTCTGTTTGACATTTTAAAAAGGTTCAAATTTGGAGAAAAATTCATTTCAGTGGTCAAGCTTCTCTACAACAACCCCTGTGCACAAATCCTTAAATCAAACTCTGTGCTCCTCCTTCAATTTACACAGAGGAGCAAGACAAGGATGCCCTTTATCATCCTTGATTTTTGCCCTAGCAATTGAGCCTCTTGCTGAGAGTATCCGCTCAGATCCCTTAATTCATGGTTACAATACTGAAAATTCTATAAATAAAATATCATTATATGCTGATAATGTTCACTTATACTTCACTGAGCTACAAGGTACGATTCCAAACCTACTTGGAAAAAATCAACTCATTTGGAACCTTTTCTGGATATAGGATAAATTGTAGTAAAAGTGAGTTGATGCCCATACATGTACAATATGTCTCCTGTTTACAAAATCTTCCTTTTAAAATATCTCCAGAGAAATTTTCATATTTCTAGGAATTCAGATAACAAAATAGCAGAAATCTTTATTCAAGGCAAACAGTCCTCCTCTGCTTTCTAAATTACAGTCAAAAATACAGTTCTGTAAGGCCCTTTCAATATCATTATTTGGCAGAATTAACACCATTAAAATGGCCTTTCTGCCTCAATTACTGTACTTATTTCAGAATATACCTGTGTTTCTCGCTAAATCCTTCTTCAAACATTTAGACTCAATTGTGGTCCCTTTTTTATGGAACTACAAAACACACAGAAACACCTTTGCAAATATAAAAAGGAGGGGGGTCTGGCACTTCCAAATTGTCTATCATATTATTGGGCCTCAAATATGAGGATCATGACATTGGCTAGATGACACAGCAATTTCACCAAGCTGGCTTAAAATGGAACAAGAAGCTTGTAAACCTTACTCTATAGGTGGCATTCTTCTGTCATCTTACAGTGTTGAAAAATCTCTTGGATCTCTTCTTGGAAACCCGACCTTTGCACCAGTTAATCTAGATAATGCTTTTACAATCTGGAAAAAGGCAGGAATCCACACTAAAGGAGACTTGTACATTGAGCGCACCTTTGCTTCTTTTGCTCAAATACAGAGTAAAGATAAACTACCAGGAAGTCACTTCTTCAGATACTTGCAAATAAGAGACTATGTTAGGAAAGACCTACAAAATTTTGAGACTTTTAGAGGCTCCAGTCTTGACAGATGCCTTCAATCCACATTAGACTCTGGAAAATTAATATCTTATATGTATGACACCTTACAATCGGTTAGCCCGGTTGATCATAATGTAGTAAAAACTTAGAGGATGAGATTTCGGACACCTTGTGGAAGAAGAGCCGAGAGCACATCCATCACTGTTCTAACAATGCACGGCACTGTTCAATTCAATTTAAAATTCTACACCATCTTCATTCAAGGAGAAATTACACAGAATATACCCCAAAATTCCTCCTACTTGTGATAGATACCTTTTAACAAATGATACTCTACTCCATTTTCAAACTAATATCTAGAATACTTCAAATCCAGCTAAAACCTGAACCCCTCATTATTATTCTAGGAACGTCTGATGATGTCAGGAAATTAAGGAACATGCAGCAATGTTTCCTATCCTGTAGTCTCATTATTGCAAAGAAACTGTTCCTTATGCACCGGAAAAAGAAAGAAGTCCCCACAGCAAAGATGTGGCTTAGCGACCTTACAAACACACTTCATAAGATACACTCTTATGGACAAACTTACATATTTTGATAAGGTTTGGGCACCTCTCACTCAGTATCTGATCTCTGTCACCTAAAATCAACATTATGATGGAAGGGTAGGGCTGGTGGGATGGGGGTTGTCCCTGTTTATATATATATACATATACATATATATATATATATATATATATATATACATATATATAATTTTTCATTGTGTTTTTTATTTTTATCTTATGGTACAGTATGTGTATATGTTTGCATTTATATGCTGTGCATATGTATGTATAGGTCAGGGGTCGCGTTAACCCGATATTCTCGGTCATTGACCGTTTTTTAACAACAATGACCGGAAAATCTGAAGGCCGTCAGTCATTTTGACCGGTTGCAATTACCACCCCTGCCCACTTGGCGGCGGAGTGCACAGTCAGTGGTTTAAATGGCTGCCGTTTTCACACTGCAGAGAAAAGGTCATTCATCTGTTGCTCTGATGTAGTGTTGTTGACATAACGCCCTGGACACACCAGATGCGGAACCGAGGCACGGCGCCCAGCAGCGGAGGCAGTTTTCAGTCAACGCCCATGTTAACCTATCTGACTGTCCACACAGGCCGCTGAGCAGAGCGGAGCGCCCGCGGAGGCAGCGCTTCAGTTCGGCGTCTGGTCTATTTTTCACGGGAGCCGGGAGCGCTTCTGTCAAGCTGGATCGAGCAGATCGTACCAAACAGGAAGTCGGACACAGAAAAGACGAGAGAATCCGGCCAATTTTCAAAATAAAAATACAGCACAGTGTTTATAATTTAAAATAACACAACAGTGCATAACCGAACACATTTTTCAATACCATAATCACTTCATTATAATTTTAATTTTGTGTCACCGAGCCTACAGACATAACTACATAATGCCCTGGACACACCAGACGCGTTAGTGCCGTCCGGTGTGTCCAGGACGAAGCCTAATGGCACGGGTGTGTGGATGTCTGTTCATCTTTTCGTTCATGTCCTTATTAATGCACACTTTATAACTTGCTTGTTGGATTTATTAAAAACGAACGAATGAAAACTAAATGTCTTTGAATATCTTTATTATCATTTAAAAAACGAAAATTAAAATGACCGGTAAAAATAGATTATGACCGGATTTTTATGACCCTGTCGGTCAAAATGACCAGCGACAAAAAAGTCTAGCGCAACGTCTGTTATAGGTATATATGTTTTCTTATTACTGTTCAATACATGTTCAGGAAAAATTGAAAAGGAGCATATTACATGACAACTGCATATATGTGTATTTGGATAAGATAAGATAAACTTTATTATCCCAAGCGGGAAATTTGTTGAGGCACATGGTACGACATAGCTGCATAGCAGATACAACCATCACATACAAAGAAGACACAGGAGACGACGACAACGAGGAGTCCGGGATGTGCTTGATTCTCTGTATTGATGGCAAAATCTTCTGTTTACCCGGAGCTCGTCCATTTTACAGCGCAACGACCTTACATTGCTTAATATAATGGAGGGCAGCTGTGGTCTGTTTGCGCGTCTGCAGAGCTGCTGTCTGATGCCCCCTCTCCTGCCCCTCTTTCTCCGCTGTGATTTCGCAGCTGGCTTCGCTCTTACATACTCTGGCAGATGGTCCTGGGATGCTTTGCTTTTGTCCCACAAGAGCAAGCAGCGCCTCCCTAGAGTACACAAGGTGACATTCCACCTGCGGAGATGAAGGGGATACGATCATCCCCGAAAGTTCACCCAACACCAGAAGAAGGATCAGCAGGGTCAGGAGCGCCGTCATGGCTGCATCGTTACCCACCTTAAAGCTGTCGCTGCGATGTCCAGCTGCTGGGCTACTGCCCTCGGCACCCACCCGCTGGATGCTGTATTCTCCTCGAACGCCCCACCTCCACTGCTGCAGACCAGGAGTTTCGTTAGGTCGTCAGTTAGCTTTGTTAGTCGTGCAGTCTTCGTTAGTCGTGCAGTCATTGTGGTGACAAGCTGCCCAGCTGTTCGGTTGAAGATCCAGCGGCTAGGCTACGGCCATCGGCGCCTACCCGCTGGATGTCACTGCTCCACCCGTGGCGGTACTCCTCCACCACCGTGGTCAGGGGCTGCCTTCTCCCCATGGAGTCCAGCTGCTAGGCTGTGGCCGTCTGTGCCTACCCACTGGATGTCAGTGTTCCTCCCGTGGTAACACCTCCACCACTGTGGTCAGGGGCTGCCTTCCCACGTGGAGTCCAGCTGCTAGGCTGTGGCCGTCGGCGCCTACCCACTGGATGTCCTGCTCCTCCTGTGGCGGCACACCACCACCCCCGCGTAAAGGGGCTACCTTCTCCAGCTGACTGGCCAACTGCTCGGCTCAGGCCTCTCTGTTGCTGCCCCTTAGGCACTGGTCTTCTTCACCACACCAGTGCACTGCCGCCGTGTAGCAATCGGGCAGCTACTGAATGCTAACTGGCATTCGTTATCTCTGGCGTCCACGTTGTCTCCCGGCATGGTGTAGGGGCATACAATCATCTAAACCGACTAAACTTAGACACGATTACAATTATACAGACTGCTTGTAACAACAGAAAATAATGTAGAAACATAAATAAATGCAAAAAGTGCAATATGCAGCCGCAGCACTATACATCAACACATTGCACATTGCTCTATTTATTTCTTTACATGCTCTAATAAAATACATTTGAAACAGGAAATTTCTTTATTAGTTTAGGGAACTCTACACACCCAAATATAAACCTAATAAATACCAATAAATATCCCGAGAAAAGTACATTCAAACCGAACAGTCAAACTCCTTTAACAGTTCTGGGAGGATAACAACCTGAGGGAAACGTGTAGAAAGGTGTTTTGTTGTAGTGTTCGAATGCATTTATTTACTATTAACTCTTAACTAGAAATCTATTAACAGCAACCCGTCATTTCACCAGTACAGCTTTAATATGTATTCTGGGTTATGGGGTTAGATGTGTAATTTCACTTATGTTTATAGTTTTTTGTAATTTTACTACAATATTATTCAGGACATTCATTGGTGAAGTTATTGCATTATCTGGTTTTCTTACATTTTTAATCACTGAAAGAGATGTTTTCCTACAATACTACACTTGCAGGAAATTACTTTATTATTGGGTGATACAAGCCATATGAAACAAATATTGACAGTAATTAACATACTGAATGAATGCCAAAATTGATGACAAAAAAAATTAGCAAAGAATAAACAGTGTCTCTCACCTTTATGTGCAGGTCTAGTCTGTGATGTTGATGGCGAGCATGAAGAAGTCATGGGTTCCTGTACAAGCACATCATGTGCAGGCCCTGTGGTTGTTGTGGAGACAGAAAAAGATGAAGACAGGGCTGTGGAAGGTGGTCCACAGACATTATCCGTCTCTTTAGTCCCTGGTATGAGCAACACCAGCCCCTGCGCTTGGCAGTCTGTGTGGATTCGGCACTTCACCGCTCTGGACTCCCTGTCTGAGAAAGTCCCCTTGGTGCACGGCTTACAGAGCACATCCTCTGTTTCACCGCCCCGCTTTTTCACCCTGGTCCCTGGAGGGCACAGTGAGTGCGGCTTACACTCTGTAACACCATCCCCAGACAAAAAGCTGTTGGGGGGACATGTGCAGACTCGGTCCTGGATGGACGTGCAGGTTGCCTTCTCGATGAAGCCTGCAGGACACAGAGCCCGACAGGGATGGCATTTAATCATGCCATTCTCACCCCGTGTGAAGGTATCTTCAGGGCAGCGGCTGCACTCCCTCACAGCTGTTGGAGAGCAGTGTACGGAGACGTAGGTGCCTGCCGGGCACTTGTCACAGACCAGCTGGGTGCCTGAGTTGGGGTCGGTGTGTTGATAGTGGCGGGGGGAGAGGAGAGACTGGTCACCTGGGCTGGTTGTGGTCAAATCCCGAGCTGAGATGTCAACCACCACTGTGCATAAGAGCTGAGAGGAGAAGAAAATGTGGACGTTAAAGAGAAATCTAAAAAATACAGTAGACAAGATTAACAACACTGAGCCCCATGTTCACCACAAAAAACTTAAACTTGGACTAACTGATTCTTTAAGCTACCCAGGGACAGCGAACAACATTGACATACATGCCCGGAGTGGCTAATCGGGAGGACCAGGACAATTCCCGGTGGGCCGGTCTTTAATAGAGGGAGGACTGTATCTAAAAGTACAGCTGTCAAGATGCCCCCCGCCACAGGCCTTTGCCACATTGGTCTCAGAAAAACCCAGGGAAAACCCTGAGAGATAGTGTTATTAGAGAATGCAACACTTTTTATTTTATTTTTTATTTTTTCAAATGTATTATTTAATATTTTTATTTATTCTTTTGTTTCATTTTTAAGGTTTGGATATCTGTGAATGCTTATTTGAACAGTGTTGTGTATTAGTCACCTAAGTTTGTCCCTTAAGGGATACGGTCACGCCCTCTTGTGTTACGTTGCATCGTTGTAATAACAGTCCTGACTGAAGCTGGAAGCAATACAAGCTACGAGCGACACTCCCTGTTCTCATGTGTTTTATTAGTTGTAGACCCTAAAAGTATAGTGAGTATACAACAAAACTGGCGACGAGGTAATGCGCTCTCATGCTGTGTTTGTTATTTTTCAGTAGAGAGCCGAAAACGTCGGAGTTTAACGAGTTTCGCGCGTGTGTACAGCGGTGCACGGTCACGTTTGTGCTCCGCTGCTAACTGCCTGCAGGTGAACAGGACGCTGACACAGAGGACAGCGCTGCTGCCGGGGAGGATTCTCCACGGTGGAAAGGAGAGTAAACGGGACCAGAAAGAGGGAAGAATTGCATTCAGGACCGGAAGAAAGAAAAGAGGGACAATAAGTCAAACGAAATAAAATAAAAGTAAATGAAGGAAGATATCTGATAAACAGTGAAAACAAGCAAGAGGACAAAGAGGACTTAAAGGAATATTGCATGAAAATGGCTGCACCAGTTGGAAATATTGGACCATTTGAGGAAAATACTGAACAATGGAGTTCATTCACTGAGAGATTTGAATATTTTGCACTTGCTAACAAGATTAAAGGGTATGTCATAGTGCCAACTTTTTTGAGTGTTATGGGAGGAAAAACATTCAACCTACTGTGCAGTTTAGTGGAACCTCACAAGCCAGGTGAAAAGTCTTATGAAGAAATAGTGAAAATTTTAGGAAATCACTACTCCCCAAAGCCACTGATCATCGCAGAGAGGTTCAGATTTCATAAGAGGAACCAGGAAGGGGGTGAATCGGTTGCACAATTTGTAGCACTACTGAAACGCTTGTCTGAGCATTGCGAATTTGGACAATCCCTAAATGACACCATACGTGACAGACTGGTGTGTGGTCTACGCAATGAAGCTATTCAGAAACGACTTCTTACTGAGTCTAACTTGACTCTGGAAAAGGCCATAGAGATAAGTATATCGATGGAGATGGCCAGCCGGGAAGCACAGCAGCTAAGTGCATCGACCCAAGTGCATAAGTTGTCCCTTGAGCCCAGGAAGAAGGCAACAGTTAGCAAGCTCTGCTACCGCTGTGGGAAAATAGGGCATCAAGCTTCAGATTGTTGGTGTAAGGATTTGGACTGCAGAAACTGTGGTAAGAAGGGCCACATTGAACGTGCATGTAAAAGTGAAAAGACCCAGACAAACAAACAGCACACCGAGACAAGGAAAAGTGGTTTCTCTAAAAACAAGAAGAAACACGTGATGATGGATACTGGGTCACACCTCTGTTAGAGGGCCATGCAGTACGGATGCAATTGGATACAGGTAAACGTGTGTCAATGGTATCAGAAGCTGTGTACAGGACAAAATTGCAGCACCTCACTCTTCGAAAGACAAAGTTGAAGTTAAGGGCCTACACTGGTGAACCTGTCCCGGTGTTAGGAAAAGTGGGTGTAAGAGTGGAACACAACCAACAGAAAGAGATTCTTCCACTGTACATCATTCCAGGAAACTATCCAGCTCTGCTAGGTTGCCGTTGGCTGCAAAAGGTCAGACTGAACTGGCAGGAAGTGTTCTTCGTTAATGATGGAAATATAAGCCCCCTGCAGGAGATCTTAAAGAAGCACTCCAAAGTTTTTGACGGAGAACTTGGCAGCATGAAGGACATAACAGTGAAGTTGACAGTCAAACCAGGAAGCACACCAAAGTGTCTAAAGGCTAGACCTGTCCCGTATGCCATCAAACCTAAGGTAGAGGCAGAGTTGGACAGATTAATGAAGAGTGGAGTACTGGAACCTGTAAGCACCAGTGAATGGGCTACACCAATCGTCCCAGTCATGAAAAAGGATGGGGCCCTAAGGATCTGTGGTGACTTTAAAGTGACTGTGAACCCTGTTTTGACAGCGGAACAGTACCCATTACCCCTCACTGATGACCTCTTTTCAGGTTTGGCTGGAGAACAGAAGTTTAGTAAGATAGACTTATGTCAGGCATATCTACAGATGCATGTAGATCCAGAGTCCCAGGAACTGTTGACCATAGTGACACACAAAGATCTATACAGGTACACAAGGCTCCCTTTTGGGATAACCTCTGCTCCAGCACGTTTCCAAAGAGCAATGGACCAGAGTCTGAGTGGGCTTCCAGGGGTCCAGGGGTTACTTGGATGACTTACTCATCACAGGACCCGATGAGTAGTCACACTTGAAGAACCTGGATGCAACACTACAAAGGCTGGAGGAATATGGTCTGAGAGTCAGGAAGGACAAGTGCAAGTTTTTCCAACCATCTGTCGAGTACCTAGGGCATGTCATTGACAGCACTGGACTCCACAAAGCACCATCAAAGGTGAAGGCTATTGTTGAGGCTCCATCCCCAGAGAATGTAAGCCAGTTGAGATCATTCCTGGGCTTGCTGACATACTATGCACGGTTTGTCCCTAACCTCGCAAACAGGCTGAAGCCACTGCATGAGCTTCTTAATAAAACCAAGACATGGAAATGGACAGACAAATGTGAGATGGCTTTCAAAGAAGTGAAGACTGCCCTCTCCCAGTCTGAGGCCCTCACTCACTTCGACCCAGCATTACCGCTTCAGCTGGCATGTGATGCCTCGCCTTATGGGGTTGGCGCAGTGGTGTCGCACGTCATGCCATCAGGGGAAGAGAGGCCAATCGCCTTTGCATCATGAACATTGAGCAAAGCGGAAAGCAATTATGCACAGATTGAGCATGAAGCCTTGTCAATAGTGTTCGGAGTTAAGAAATTCCATCAGTACCTCTTCGGCAGGAAATTCACACTATTGACTGACCATCAGCCTCTCACCTCCATCTTCGGTCCACATACTGGTATTCCATCACTTGCAGCCAGTCGCATGCAGAGATGGGCGTTGATATTGTCCGCCCACCAGTATGAAATCAAGTACAGGAAGTCGGAGCATGCGCCACGGTGTATGCAGCCTGTTCCAGTCGCTCCTGCTTACTTTAACTTTGTTTTCAACTTTTTTCCTCTCTTCTTTATCTTACTTGTTCTGTTTTTACTTTAGTTATTTATTAAGCTACGTCCTCTCTAATCATGCTTGTGTGGAGAGTTTTTGTTGTTTCGCTTGTGGTGGAATC